>NW_022263055.1:0-12500 GCF_002021735.2 Oncorhynchus kisutch
AGAGAGAGAGAGAGAGAGATAGAGAGAGAGACAGAGAGAGACACTGTATATATATATACATAATATGACATTGTAATATCTTTATTGTATGTATAATGTTTACTGTTAATTTTTATTGTTTATTTCACTTTTGTATATTATCTACTTCACTTGCTTTGGCAATGTTAACACATGTTTCCCCTGCCAATAAAGCCCCTGAATTGAATTGAGAGAGAGACAGAGATAGAGAGACAGAGAGAGAGAGAGAGAGAGAGAGAGAGAACAACTCCACTATAGTGGTGACGCAATGCAGCTGGTACACAAGGCTTTTAAAAAAGATGTGTCGATTAAAATGTCCTGGCTTCTCTGAAGTGGTTGTCTTTTCATTTGAGTAGTGCCCCCCCCCCAGGCCCTCAGAGCTACCCTCCTCTCCTCTCCTCTTTGTTGAAATGGGTCCCAGGCAGACACTTGAGTTGTAATTGAGGCTCCAACGCAGATTCTCTTTCTCTCTGCTATGCCATTACGAGACTAACTTCTCAAAGCCAACCGAGCCGTTGTTTTTATGGCCCTGGCCAGTGCAGGAAAGGATTAGTGAACAATGCCTTTATCTAGTCGTCTGCTTTAACACAGAGGCCCTTTCAAATATACCGACACCAGGGTTGTGAAATTACTGGAGAGGAGATATTGTGTGCATCCCAAATGGTGCCCTATTCCCAGAGCCCTATTCCTATGTAGTGCACTACTTTCCAACAGAGCCCTATTCCCTATGTAGTGCACTACTTTAGACCAGAGCCCTATTCCCTATATAGTGCACTACCTTAGACCAGAGCCCTTTTCCTTATGTAGTGCACTACTTTAGACCCTAGGAGAGAGAGAGAGAGAGAGAGGGAGAGAGAGAGAGAGAGAGAGAGAGACCCTGGGAGAGAGAGGAGATACTGAGTATGCACCCTGGAAGAGAGAGGAGATACTGGGTATTCACCCTGGAACTAGGATAGGAACTCATTACACACAGATGACTAGGATAGGAACTAATTTATTCTTCTTTATCTAGTTGTAATATTATTGTCAGGATGATTAGTGTGTTTAAACTGTGGGTTAGCCCGACAGGGTACAGGACTGTGTTTAAACTGTGGGTTAGCCTTGCAGGGTACAGGACTGTGTTTAAACTGTGGGTTAGCCTTGCAGGGTACAGGACTGTGTTTAAACTGTGGGTTAGCCTTGCAGGGTACAGGACTGTGTTTAAACTGTGGGTTAGCCCGACAGGGTACAGGACTGTGTTTAAACTGTGGGTTAGCCCTGCAGGGTACAGGACTGTATTTAAACTGTGGGCTAGCCCTGCAGGGTACAGGACTGTGTTTAAACTGTGGGTTAGCCCTGCAGGGTACAGGACTGTATTTAAACTATGGGTTAGCCCTGCAGGGTACAGGACTGTGTTTAAACTGTGGGTTAGCCCTGCAGGGTACAGGACTGTGTTTAAACTGTGGGTTAGCCTTGCAGGGTACAGGACTGTGTTTAAACTGTGGGTTAGCCTTGCAGGGTACAGGACTGTGTTTAAACTGTGGGTTAGCCCTGCAGGGTACAGGACTGTTTTTAACTGTGGGTTAGCCTTGCAGGGTACAGGACTGTGTTTAAACTGTGGGTTAGCCCTGCAGGGTACAGGACTGTATTTTGTAGGCTTGATTACCAACAACGACGAGACGGCCTATTCCCTTTATAGTGCCCTTTATAGGTGAGGGCTCTCGGAGTGTGGTGTCAGGAAAATAACCTCACACTCAACGTCAACAAAACTAAGGAGATGATTGTGGACTTCAGGAAACAGCAGGGGGAACACCGCCCTATCCACATCGATGGAACAGTAGTGGAGAGGGTAGCAAGTTTTAAGTTCCTCGGCATACACATCACAGACAGACTGAATTGGTCCACTCACACAGACAGCATCGTGAAGAAGGCGCAGCAGCGCCTCTTCAACCTCAGGAGGCTGAAGAAATTTGGCTTGTCACCAAAAGCACTCACAAACTTCTACAGATGCACAATCGAGAGCATCCTGGCGGGCTGTATCACCGCCTGGTACGGCAACTGCACTGCCCTCAACCGTAAGGCTCTCCAGAGGGTAGTGAGGTCTGCACAACGCATCACCGGGGGCAAACTACCTGCCCTCCAGGACACCTACACCACCCGATGCTACAGGAAGGCCATAAAGATCATCAAGGACATCAACCACCCGAGCCACTGCCTGTTCACCCCGCTGTCATCCAGAAGGCGAGGTCAGTACAGGTGCATCAAAGCTGGGACCGAGAGACTGAAAAACAGCTTCTATCTCAAGGCCATCAGACTGTTAAACAGCCACCACTAACATTGAGTGGCTGCTGCCAACACACTGACTCAACTCCAGCCACTTTAATAATGGGAATTGATGGGAAATGATGTAAATATATCACTAGCCACTTTAACTATGCCACTTTGTTTACATACTCATCTCATATGTTATACTGTACTCGATATCATCTACTGTATCTTGCCTATGCTGCTCTGTACCATCACTCATTCATATATCCTTATGTACATATTCTTTATCCCCTTACACTGTGTATAAGACAGTAGTTTTGGAATTGTTAGTTAGATTACTTGTTGGTTATTACTGCATTGTCGGAACTAGAAGCACAAGCATTTCGCTACACTCGCATTAACATCTGCTAACCATGTGTATGTGACCAATAACATCTGCTAACCATGTGTATGTGACCATTAACATCTGCTAACCATGTGTATGTGACCATTAACATCTGCTAACCATGTGTATGTGACCATTAACATCTGCTAACCATGTGTATGTGACCAATAACATCTGCTAACCATGTGTATGTGACCAATAACATCTGCTAACCATGTGTATGTGACCAATAACATCTGCTAACCATGTGTATGTGACCAATAACATCTGCTAACCGTGTGTATGTGACCAATAACATCTGCTAACCATGTGTATGTGACCAATAACATCTGCTAACCATGTGTATGTGACCATTAACATCTGCTAACCATGTGTATGTGACCATTAACATCTGCTAACCATGTGTATGTGACCATTAACATCTGCTAACCATGTGTATGTGACCAATAACATCTGCTA
Source organism: Oncorhynchus kisutch (assembly GCF_002021735.2). Taxonomy (NCBI): domain Eukaryota; kingdom Metazoa; phylum Chordata; class Actinopteri; order Salmoniformes; family Salmonidae; genus Oncorhynchus; species Oncorhynchus kisutch. The sequence continues at coordinate 3,110 of NW_022263055.1, forward strand.
ACCATGTGTATGTGACCAATAACATCTGCTAACCATGTGTATGTGACCAATAACATCTGCTAACCATGTGTATGTGACCAATAACATCTGCTAACCGTGTGTATGTGACCAATAACATCTGCTAACCATGTGTATGTGACCAATAACATCTGCTAACCGTGTGTATGTGACCAATAACATCTGCTAACCATGTGTATGTGACCAATAACATCTGCTAACCATGTGTATGTGACCAATAACATCTGCTAACCATGTGTATGTGACCAATAACATCTGCTAACCATGTGTATGTGACCATTAACATCTGCTAACCACGTGTATGTGACCAATAACATCTGCTAACCACGTGTATGTGACCAATAACATCTGCTAACCACGTGTATGTGACCAATAACATCTGCTAACCACGTGTATGTGACCATTAACATCTGCTAACCACGTGTATGTGACCAATAACATCTGCTAACCACGTGTATGTGACCATTAACATCTGCTAACCACGTGTATGTGACCAATAACATCTGCTAACCACGTGTATGTGACCAATAACATCTGCTAACCATGTGTATGTGACCAATAACATCTGCTAACCATGTGTATGTGACCAATAACATCTGCTAACCACGTGTATGTGACCAATAACATCTGCTAACCATGTGTATGTGACCAATAACATCTGCTAACCGTGTGTATGTGACCAATAACATCTGCTAACCGTGTGTATGTGACCAATAACATCTACTAACCATGTGTATGTGACCAATAACATCTGCTAACCGTGTGTATGTGACCAATAACATCTACTAACCATGTGTATGTGACCAATAACATCTGCTAACCGTGTGTATGTGACCAATAACATCTGCTAACCATGTGTATGTGACCAATAACATCTGCTAACCATGTATATGTGATCAATAACATCTGCTAACCATGTGTATGTGACCAATAACATCTGCTAACCATGTATATGTGATCAATAACATCTGCTAACCATGTGTATGTGACCAATAACATCTGCTAACCGTGTGTATGTGACCAATAACATCTGCTAACCGTGTGTATGTGACCAATAACATCTGCTAACCGTGTGTATGTGACCAATAACATCTGCTAACCATGTGTATGTGACCAATAACATCTGCTAACCGTGTGTATGTGACCATTAACATCTGCTAACCCTGTGTATGTGACCAATAACATCTGCTAACCATGTGTATGTGACCATTAACATCTGCTAACCATGTGTATGTGACCAATAACATCTGCTAGCCATGTGTATGTGATCAATAACATCTGCTAACCCTGTGTATGTGACCAACAACATCTGTTTAACCATGTGTATGTGATCAATAACATCTGCTAACCCTGTGTATGTGACCAACAACATCTGTTTAACCATGTGTATGTGACCAATAACATCTGCTAACCCTGTGTATGTGACCAACAACATCTGTTTAACCATGTGTATGTGATCAATAACATCTGATTTGATTTGATTTTTATTTAAACTGTGGGTTAGCCTTGCAGGGTACAGGACTGTGTTTAAACTGTGGGTTAGCCTTGCCGGGTACAGGACTGTGTTTAAACTGTGGGTTAGCCTTGCAGGGTACAGGACTGTGTTTAAACTGTGGGTTAGCCTTGCCGGGTACAGGACTGTGTTTAATCTGTGGGTTAGCCTTGCAGGATACAGGACTGTGTTTAAACTGTGGGTTAGCCTTGCCGGGTACAGGACTGTGTTTAAACTGTGGGTTAGCCTTGCCGGGTACAGGACTGTATTTAAACTGTGGGTTAGCCTTGCCGGGTACAGGACTGTGTTTAAACTGTGGGTTAGCCTTGCCGGGTACAGGACTGTGTTTAAACTGTGGGTTAGCCTTGCCGGGTACAGGACTGTATTTAAACTGTGGGTTAGCCTTGCCGGGTACAGGACTGTATTTAAACTGTGGGTTAGCCTTGCAGGGTACAGGACTGTGTTTAAACTGTGGGTTAGCCCTGCAGGGTACAGGACTGTGTTTAAACTGTGGGTTAGCCTTGCAGGGTACAGGACTGTATTTAAACTGTGGGTTAGCCCTGCAGGGTACAGGACTGTGTTTAAACTGTGGGTTAGCCTTGCAGGGTACAGGACTGTGTTTAAACTGTGGGTTAGCCTTGCAGGGTACAGGACTGTGTTTAAACTGTGGGTTAGCCTTGCAGGGTACAGGACTGTGTTTAAACTGTGGGTTAGCCTTGCAGGGTACAGGACTGTGTTTAAACTGTGGGTTAGCCTTGCAGGGTACAGGACTGTGTTTAAACTGTGGGTTAGCCTTGCAGGGTACAGGACTGTGTTTAAACTGTGGGTTAGCCTTGCAGGGTACAGGACTGTGTTTAAACTGTGGGTTAGCCTTGCAGGGTACAGGACTGTGTTTAAACTGTGGGTTAGCCTTGCAGGGTACAGGACTGTGTTTAAACTGTGGGTTAGCCTTGCAGGGTACAGGACTGTGTTTAAACTGTGGGTTAGCCTTGCAGGGTACAGGACTGTGTTTAAACTGTGGGTTAGCCTTGCAGGGTACAGGACTGTGTTTAAACTGTGGGTTAGCCTTGCCGGGTACAGGACTGTATTTAAACTGTGGGTTAGCCTTGCAGGGTACAGGACTGTGTTTAAACTGTGGGTTAGCCTTGCAGGGTACAGGACTGTATTTAAACTGTGGGTTAGCCCTGCAGGGTACAGGACTGTGTTTAAACTGTGGGTTAGCCTTGCAGGGTACAGGACTGTATTTAAACTGTGGGTTAGCCTTGCAGGGTACAGGACTGTGTTTAAACTGTGGGTTAGCCTTGCAGGGTACAGGACTGTGTTTAAACTGTGGGTTAGCCTTGCCGGGTACAGGACTGTGTTTAATCTGTGGGTTAGCCCTGCAGGGTACAGGACTGTGTTTAAACTGTGGGTTAGCCTTGCCGGGTACAGGACTGTGTTTAATCTGTGGGTTAGCCTTGCAGGATACAGGACTGTGTTTAAACTGTGGGTTAGCCTTGCCGGGTACAGGACTGTGTTTAAACTGTGGGTTAGCCTTGCCGGGTACAGGACTGTATTTAAACTGTGGGTTAGCCTTGCCGGGTACAGGACTGTGTTTAAACTGTGGGTTAGCCTTGCCGGGTACAGGACTGTGTTTAAACTGTGGGTTAGCCTTGCCGGGTACAGGACTGTATTTAAACTGTGGGTTAGCCTTGCCGGGTACAGGACTGTATTTAAACTGTGGGTTAGCCTTGCAGGGTACAGGACTGTGTTTAAACTGTGGGTTAGCCCTGCAGGGTACAGGACTGTGTTTAAACTGTGGGTTAGCCTTGCAGGGTACAGGACTGTATTTAAACTGTGGGTTAGCCCTGCAGGGTACAGGACTGTGTTTAAACTGTGGGTTAGCCTTGCAGGGTACAGGACTGTGTTTAAACTGTGGGTTAGCCTTGCAGGGTACAGGACTGTGTTTAAACTGTGGGTTAGCCTTGCAGGGTACAGGACTGTGTTTAAACTGTGGGTTAGCCTTGCAGGGTACAGGACTGTGTTTAAACTGTGGGTTAGCCTTGCAGGGTACAGGACTGTGTTTAAACTGTGGGTTAGCCTTGCAGGGTACAGGACTGTGTTTAAACTGTGGGTTAGCCTTGCAGGGTACAGGACTGTGTTTAAACTGTGGGTTAGCCTTGCAGGGTACAGGACTGTGTTTAAACTGTGGGTTAGCCTTGCAGGGTACAGGACTGTGTTTAAACTGTGGGTTAGCCTTGCAGGGTACAGGACTGTGTTTAAACTGTGGGTTAGCCTTGCAGGGTACAGGACTGTGTTTAAACTGTGGGTTAGCCTTGCAGGGTACAGGACTGTGTTTAAACTGTGGGTTAGCCTTGCCGGGTACAGGACTGTATTTAAACTGTGGGTTAGCCTTGCAGGGTACAGGACTGTGTTTAAACTGTGGGTTAGCCTTGCAGGGTACAGGACTGTATTTAAACTGTGGGTTAGCCCTGCAGGGTACAGGACTGTGTTTAAACTGTGGGTTAGCCTTGCAGGGTACAGGACTGTATTTAAACTGTGGGTTAGCCTTGCAGGGTACAGGACTGTATTTAAACTGTGGGTTAGCCTTGCAGGGTACAGGACTGTGTTTAAACTGTGGGTTAGCCCTGCAGGGTACAGGACTGTGTTTAAACTGTGGGTTAGCCTTGCAGGGTACAGGACTGTATTTAAACTGTGGGTTAGCCCTGCAGGGTACAGGACTGTGTTTAAACTGTGGGTTAGCCCTGCAGGGTACAGGACTGTGTTTAAACTGTGGGTTAGCCTTGCAGGGTACAGGACTGTATTTAAACTGTGGGTTAGCCCTGCAGGGTACAGGACTGTGTTTAAACTGTGGGTTAGCCCTGCAGGGTACAGGACTGTGTTTAAACTGTGGGTTAGCCTTGCCGGGTACAGGACTGTATTTAAACTGTGGGTTAGCCCTGCAGGGTACAGGACTGTATTTAAACTGTGGGTTAGCCTTGCAGGGTACAGGACTGTGTTTAAACTGTGGGTTAGCCTTGCAGGGTACAGGACTGTATTTAAACTGTGGGTTAGCCCTGCAGGGTACAGGACTGTGTTTAAACTGTGGGTTAGCCCTGCAGGGTACAGGACTGTGTTTAAACTGTGGGTTAGCCTTGCAGGGTACAGGACTGTATTTAAACTGTGGGTTAGCCCTGCAGGGTACAGGACTGTGTTTAAACTGTGGGTTAGCCCTGCAGGGTACAGGACTGTGTTTAAACTGTGGGTTAGCCTTGCCGGGTACAGGACTGTGTTTAAACTGTGGGTTAGCCTTGCAGGGTACAGGACTGTGTTTAAACTGTGGGTTAGCCTTGCCGGGTACAGGACTGTGTTTAAACTGTGGGTTAGCCTTGCAGGGTACAGGACTGTATTTAAACTGTGGGTTAGCCCTGCAGGGTACAGGACTGTGTTTAAACTGTGGGTTAGCCTTGCAGGGTACAGGACTGTATTTAAACTGTGGGTTAGCCTTGCAGGGTACAGGACTGTGTTTAAACTGTGGGTTAGCCTTGCAGGGTACAGGACTGTGTTTAAACTGTGGGTTAGCCTTGCCGGGTACAGGACTGTGTTTAAACTGTGGGTTAGCCTTGCAGGGTACAGGACTGTGTTTAAACTGTGGGTTAGCCTTGCAGGGTACAGGACTGTGTTTAAACTGTGGGTTAGCCTTGCGGGGTACAGGACTGTGTTTAAACTGTGGGTTAGCCTTGCAGGGTACAGGACTGTGTTTAAACTGTGGGTTAGCCCTGCAGGGTACAGGACTGTGTTTAAACTGTGGGTTAGCCTTGCAGGGTACAGGACTGGTGTTTAAACTGTGGGTTAGCCTTGCCGGGTACAGGACTGTGTTTAAACTGTGGGTTAGCCTTGCAGGGTACAGGACTGTGTTTAAACTGTGGGTTAGCCTTGCAGGGTACAGGACTGTGTTTAAACTGTGGGTTAGCCTTGCGGGGTACAGGACTGTGTTTAAACTGTGGGTTAGCCTTGCAGGGTACAGGACTGTGTTTAAACTGTGGGTTAGCCCTGCAGGGTACAGGACTGTGTTTAAACTGTGGGTTAGCCTTGCAGGGTACAGGACTGTATTTAAACTGTGGGTTAGCCTTGCAGGGTACAGGACTGTATTTAAACTGTGGGTTAGCCCTGCAGGGTACAGGACTGTGTTTAAACTGTGGGTTAGCCTTGCAGGGTACAGGACTGTATTTAAACTGTGGGTTAGCCCTGCAGGGTACAGGACTGTGTTTAAACTGTGGGTTAGCCTTGCAGGGTACAGGACTGTGTTTAAACTGTGGGTTAGCCCTGCAGGGTACAGGACTGTGTTTAAACTGTGGGTTAGCCCTGCAGGGTACAGGACTGTGTTTAAACTGTGGGTTAGCCCTGCAGGGTACAGGACTGTGTTTAAACTGTGGGTTAGCCCTGCAGGGTACAGGACTGTGTTTAAACTGTGGGTTAGCCTTGCAGGGTACAGGACTGTGTTTAAACTGTGGGTTAGCCTTGCCGGGTACAGGACTGTGTTTAAACTGTGGGTTAGCCTTGCAGGGTACAGGACTGTGTTTAAAACTGTGGGTTAGCCTTGCAGGGTACAGGACTGTGTTTAAACTGTGGGTTAGCCTTGCGGGGTACAGGACTGTGTTTAAACTGTGGGTTAGCCTTGCAGGGTACAGGACTGTGTTTAAACTGTGGGTTAGCCCTGCAGGGTACAGGACTGTGTTTTAAACTGTGGGTTAGCCTTGCAGGGTACAGGACTGTGTTTAAACTGTGGGTTAGCCTTGCCGGTACAGGACTGTGTTTAAACTGTGGGTTAGCCTTGCAGGGTACAGGACTGTGTTTAAACTGTGGGTTAGCCTTGCAGGGTACAGGACTGTGTTTAAACTGTGGGTTAGCCTTGCGGGGTACAGGACTGTGTTTAAACTGTGGGTTAGCCTTGCAGGGTACAGGACTGTGTTTAAACTGTGGGTTAGCCCTGCAGGGTACAGGACTGTGTTTAAACTGTGGGTTAGCCTTGCAGGGTACAGGACTGTATTTAAACTGTGGGTTAGCCTTGCAGGGTACAGGACTGTATTTAAACTGTGGGTTAGCCCTGCAGGGTACAGGACTGTGTTTAAACTGTGGGTTAGCCTTGCAGGGTACAGGACTGTATTTAAACTGTGGGTTAGCCCTGCAGGGTACAGGACTGTGTTTAAACTGTGGGTTAGCCTTGCAGGGTACAGGACTGTGTTTAAACTGTGGGTTAGCCCTGCAGGGTACAGGACTGTATTTAAACTGTGGGTTAGCCCTGCAGGGTACAGGACTGTATTTAAACTGTGGGTTAGCCCTGCAGGGTACAGGACTGTGTTTAAACTGTGGGTTAGCCTTGCAGGGTACAGGACTGTATTTAAAACTGTGGGTTAGCCCTGCAGGGTACAGGACTGTGTTTAAACTGTGGGTTAGCCTTGCAGGGTACAGGACTGTGTTTAAACTGTGGGTTAGCCCTGCAGGGTACAGGACTGTATTTAAACTGTGGGTTAGCCCTGCAGGGTACAGGACTGTGTTTAAACTGTGGGTTAGCCTTGCAGGGTACAGGACTGTGTTTAAACTGTGGGTTAGCCTTGCAGGGTACAGGACTGTATTTAAACTGTAGGTTAGCCCTGCAGGGTACAGGACTGTGTTTAAACTGTGGGTTAGCCCTGCAGGGTACAGGACTGTATTTAAACTATGGGTTAGCCCTGCAGGGTACAGGACTGTGTTTAAACTGTGGGTTAGCCCTGCAGGGTACAGGACTGTGTTTAAACTGTGGGTTAGCCTTGCAGGGTACAGGACTGTATTTAAACTGTGGGTTAGCCTTGCAGGGTACAGGACTGTATTTAAACTGTGGGTTAGCCCTGCAGGGTACAGGACTGTGTTTAAACTGTGGGTTAGCCCTGCAGGGTACAGGACTGTGTTTAAACTGTGGGTTAGCCCTGCAGGTACAGGACTGTGTTTAAACTGTGGGTTAGCCTTGCAGGGTACAGGACTGTATTTAAACTGTGGGTTAGCCTTGCAGGGTACACGACTGTATTTAAACTGTGGGTTAGCCCTGCAGGGTACAGGACTGTGTTTAAACTGTGGGTTAGCCTTGCAGGGTACAGGACTGTATTTAAACTGTGGGTTAGCCCTGCAGGGTACAGGACTGTGTTTAAACTGTGGGTTAGCCTTGCAGGGTACAGGACTGTATTTAAACTGTAGGTTAGCCCTGCAGGGTACAGGACTGTGTTTAAACTGTGGGTTAGCCCTGCAGGGTACAGGACTGTATTTAAACTGTGGGTTAGCCCTGCAGGGTACAGGACTGTGTTTAAACTGTGGGTTAGCCCTGCAGGGTACAGGACTGTATTTAAACTGTGGGTTAGCCCTGCAGGGTACAGGACTGTATTTAAACTGTGGGTTAGCCTTGTCTTGTTTGGAAAGAAGGCCGTGTACCTCTCTATTCATCCCAGTGTGCTACACCCTCCATGTGATTATGTGATTATGAACACACACACACACACTTGACAGTCAACCTTAGAATGAACGACTGCCCGTTCTGTTTAGTCTTGCGGATCTGGGCATTGATTGTCTTTCTTCCCGGACTGTCTCATAAATACTTCACAGTGAACAACCAACGCCTACATGAACAGAAAGGGAAATGGCTGTATAATACTAGACTATATCACTGGATATAGACTATATATCACTGGATATATTAACTATATATCACTGGATATAGACTATATAACTGGATATATTAACTATATATCACTGGATATAGACTATATACCTGGATATAGACTATATATCACTGGATATAGACTATATAACTGGATATAGACCAGATATCACTGGATATAGACTATATAACTGGATATATTAACTATATATCACTGGATATAGACTATATAACTGGATATATTAACTATATATCACTGGATATAGACTATATACCTGGATATAGACCAGATATCACTGGATATAGACTATATATCACTGGATATAGACTATATATCACTGGATATGTTAACTATATATCACTGGATATAGACTATATAACTGGATATATTAACTATATATAACTGGATATATTAACTATATATAACTGGATATAGACTATATATCACTGGATATAGACTATATATCACTGGATATAGACTATATATAACTGGATATATTAACTATATATAACTGGATATAGACTATATATCACTGGATATAGACTATATATCTGGATATAGACTATATATCACTGGATATAGACTATATATAACTGGATATAGACTATATATAACTGGATATATTAACTATATATCACTGGATATAGACTATATACCTGGATATAGACTATATATCACTGGATATAGACTATATATCACTGGATATAGGCTATATATGACTGGATATAGACTATATATCACTGGATATAGACTATATATAACTGGATATAGACTATATATCACTGGATATAGACTATATATAACTGGATATAGACTATATATCACTGGATATAGACTATATATCACTGGATATATTAACTATATATAACTAGATATAGACTATATATAACTGGATATAGACTATATATAACTGGATATATTAACTATATATAACTGGATATAGACTATATATCACTGGATATAGACTATATATCACTGGATATAGACTATATATCACTGGATATAGACTATATATAACTGGATATAGACTATATATCTGGATATAGACTATATATCACTGGATATAGACTATATATAACTGGATATATTAACTATATATACCTGGATATAGACTATATATCACTGGATATAGACTATATATCACTGGATATAGACTATATATAACTGGATATATTAACTATATATACCTGGATATAGACTATATATCACTGGA
>NW_022263055.1:17500-30000 GCF_002021735.2 Oncorhynchus kisutch
CTATGACCAATAACCTAATATTGACATAACATCTGCTAATATGTCTATGACCAATAACATCTGCTAATATGTCTATGACCAATAACATCTGCTAATATGTCTATGTGACCAATAACATCTGCTAATATGTCTATGGACCAATAACATCTGCTAATATGTCTATGTGACCAATGACATCTGCTAATATGTCTATGTGACCAATAACATCTGCTAATATGTCTATGTGACCAATAACATCTGCTAATATGTCTATGTGACCAATAACATCTGCTAATATGTCTGTGACCAATAAGATCTGCTAATATGTCTATGTGACCAATAACATCTGCTAATATGTCTATGTGACCAATAACATCTGCTAATATGTCTATGTGACCAATAACATCTGCTAATATGTCTATGTGACCAATAACATCTGCTAATATGTCTATGTGACCAATAACATCTGCTAATATGTCTATGACCAATAACATCTGCTAATATGTCTATGACCAATAACATCTGCTAATATGTCTATGTGACCAATAACATCTGCTAATATGTCTATGTGACCAATAACATCTGCTAATATGTCTGTGACCAATAACATCTTTGATTTGACTGATGTACAGAAACAGACTCAGTTGACAGAGCGGTTCCACTTCCAGACAGTTGACAGAGCGGTTCCACTTCCAGACAGTTGACAGAGCCACTTCCAGACAGTTGACAGAGCGGTTCCACTTCCAGACAGTTGACAGAGCGGTTCCACTTCCAGACAGTTGACAGAGCGGTTCCACTTCCAGACAGTTGACAGAGCGGTTCCACTTCCAGACAGTTGACAGAGCGGTTCCACTTCCAGACAGTTGACAGAGAGGTTCCACTTCCAGACAGTTGACAGAGTGGTTCCTCTTCCAGACAGTTGACAGAGAGGTTCCACTTCCAGACAGTTGACAGAGCGGTTCCACTTCCAGACAGTTGACAGAGCGCTTCCTCTTCCAGACAGTTGACTGAGTAGTTCCACTTCCAGACAGTTGACAGAGAGGTTCCACTTCCAGACAGTTGACAGAGCGGTTCCACTTCCAGACAGTTGACAGAGCGGTTCCACTTCCAGACAGTTGACAGAGCGGTTCCACTTCCAGACTGTTGACAGAGAGGTTCCACTTCCAGACAGTTGACAGAGTGGTTCCACTTCCAGACAGTTGACAGAGCGGTTCCACTTCCAGACAGTTGACAGAGCCACTTCCAGACAGTTGACAGAGCGGTTCCACTTCCAGACAGTTGACAGAGCGGTTCCACTTCCAGACAGTTGACAGAGCCACTTCCAGACAGTTGACAGAGACACTTCCAGACAGTTGACAGAGCCACTTCCAGACAGTTGACAGAGACACTTCCAGACAGTTGACAGAGCGGTTCTTCTTCCAGACAGTTGACAGAGCCACTTCCAGACAGTTGACAGAGCGGTTCCACTTCCAGACAGTTGACAGAGCGGTTCCACTTCCAGACAGTTGACAGAGCGGTTCCACTTCTAGACAGTTGACAGAGAGGTTCCACTTCCAGACAGTTGACAGAGCGGTTCCACTTCTAGACAGTTGACAGAGCCACTTCCAGACAGTTGACAGAGCCACTTCCAGACAGTTGACAGAGCCACTTCCAGACAGTTGACAGAGCGGTTCCTCTTCCAGACAGTTGACAGAGCCACTTCCAGACAGTTGACAGAGCGGTTCCTCTTCCAGACAGTTGACAGAGACACTTCCAGACAGTTGACAGAGCGGTTCCACTTCCAGACAGTTGACAGAGAGGTTCCACTTCCAGACAGTTGACAGAGCGGTTCCACTTCCAGACAGTTGACAGTTGACAGAGCGGTTCCTCTTCCAGACAGTTGACAGAGAGGTTCCACTTCCAGACAGTTGACAGAGCGGTTCCACTTCAAACATCCCTCCAGACTGCTCTGTCTAATCAAACATCCCTCCAGACTGCTCTGCCTAATCAAACATCTCTCCAGACTGCTCTGTCTAATCAAACATCCCTCCAGACTGCTCTGTCTAATCAAACATCCCTCCAGACTGCTCTGCCTAATCAAACATCCCTCCAGACTGCTCTGCCTAATCAAACATCCCTCCAGATTGCTCTGTCTAATCAAACATCCCTCCAGACTGCTCTGTCTAATCAAACATCCCTCCAGACTGCTCTGCCTAATCAAACATCCCTCCAGACTGCTCTGCCTAATCAAACATCCCTCCAGATTGCTCTGCCTAATCAAACATCCCTCCAGATTGCTCTGCCTAATCAAACATCCCTCCAGACTGCTCTGTCTAATCAAACATCCCTCCAGACTGCTCTGTCTAATCAAACATCCCTCCAGACTGCTCTGCCTAATCAAACATCCCTCCAGACTGCTCTGCCTAATCAAACATCCCTCCAGACTGCTCTGTCTAATCAAACATCCCTCCAGACTGCTCTGTCTAATCAAACATCCCTCCAGACTGCTCTGTCTAATCAAACATCCCTCCACACTGCTCTGTCTAATCAAACATCCCTCCAGACTGCTCTGTCTAATCAAACATCCCTCCACACTGCTCTGTCTAATCAAACATCCCTCCAGACTGCTCTGTCTAATCAAACATCCCTCCAGACTGCTCTGTCTAATCAAACATCCCTCCAGACTGCTCTGTCTAATCAAACATCCCTCCAGACTGCTCTGTCTAATCAAACATCCCTCCAGACTGCTCTGTCTAATCAAACATCCCTCCACACTGCTCTGTCTAATCAAACATCCCTCCAGACTGCTCTGTCTAATCAAACATCCCTCCAGACTGCTCTGTCTAATCAAACATCCCTCCACACTGCTCTGTCTAATCAAACATCCCTCCAGACTGCTCTGTCTAATCAAACATCCCTCCAGACTGCTCTGTCTATCAAACATCCCTCCAGACTGCTCTGTCTAATCAAACATCCCTCCAGACTGCTAATCAAACATCCCTCCAGACTGCTCTGTCTAATCAAACATCCCTCCAGACTGCTCTGTCTAATCAAACATCCCTCCAGACTGCTCTGTCTAATCAAACATCCCTCCAGACTGCTCTGTCTAATCAAACATCCCTCCAGACTGCTCTGTCTAATCAAACATCCCTCCAGACTGCTCTGTCTAATCAAACATCCCTCCAGACTGCTCTGTCTAATCAAACATCCCTCCAGACTGCTCTGTCTAATCAAACATCCCTCCACACTGCTCTGTCTAATCAAACATCCCTCCAGACTGCTCTGTCTAATCAAACATCCCTCCAGACTGCTCTGTCTAATCAAACATCCCTCCACACTGCTCTGTCTAATCAAACATCCCTCCAGACTGCTCTGTCTAATCAAACATCCCTCCAGACTGCTCTGTCTAATCAAACATCCCTCCACACTGCTCTGTCTAATCAAACATCCCTCCAGACTGTTCTGTCTAATCAAACATCCCTCCAGACTGCTCTGTCTAATCAAACATCCCTCCAGACTGCTCTGTCTAATCAAACATCCTCCAGACTGCTCTGTCTAATCAAACATCCCTCCAGACTGCTCTGTCTAATCAAACATCCCTCCAGACTGCTATGTCTAATCAAACATCCCTCCAGACTGCTCTGTCTAATCAAACAGTTTGCAAGTCTCCTGTAGAGTGACACTAATTTGTATGTAATGAGTGAAGCCTTGGGGAGGAACAAGGAGACAAGGTGCAGATTCCCCCATTCTTCCTCCTCCTCACCCCCACCCTCTCACTCCTCACCCTCTCCCTCCTCCTCACCCCTCCCTCACCCTCTCCCTCCTCCTCACCCCTCCCTCACCCTCTCCCCAGTCTCCAACCCCCCTCCCACTTCCTTTGTTTTCCCTCCCCAGCCAATCAGCTGTCCTGTCCCGGGCTGTGTGGGTGTGTCTCTCTGACTGTTCTCTTTGCATTCCTCTGCAGGCATCTCAATAACAATAGAATCCGCACCCTGGGAACGCAGTGCTTTGACGGCCTTCACAGCCTGGAGACTCTGTAAGTTGACCTCTCATTATCATGGAGACAACTACTGCCATTTGAAGATTCTTTGCCCTCTTCATCTCTCTTCTCTCTCTCCTCCTCCCTTCATCTCTCTTCTCCCTCCTCCTCCCTTCATCTCTCTTCTCCCTCCATCCTCCTCCCTTCATCTCTCTTCTCCCTCCTCCTCCCTTCATCTCTCTTCTCCCTCCTTCTCCCTCCCTCTCTCTTCTCCCTCCATCTCTCTTCTCCCTCCCTTTCTTCTTCCCCACCTCCCTCCCTCTCTTCTCCCTCCATCTCTCTTCTCCCTCCCTCTCTTCTTCCCTCACCTCCCTCCCTCTCTTCTCCCTCCTCCCTCCATCTCTTCTACCTTCTCCTCCCTTCATCTCTATTCCCCCCTCCTCCCTCCCTCATCCCTCCCTCCATCTCTCTTGTCCCTCCTCATCCCTTCCTCTCTTCTCCCTCCTCATCCCTCCCTCTCTTCTCCCTCCTCATCGCTCCCTCTATCTCTCTTCTCCCTCCTCTCTCCCTCCATCTCTCTTCTCCCTCCTCCTCTCTCCCTCCATCTCTCTTCTCCCTCCTCCTCTCTCCCTCCATCTCTCTTGTCCCTCCTCATCCCTCCCTCTCTTCTCCCTCCTCATGCCTCCCTCTCTTCTCTCTCCTCCTCCCTCCCTACATCTCTCTTCTCCCTACTCCTCTCTCCCTCTCTTCTCCCTCCCTACACATCTCTTCTCTCTCCTCCTCCCTCCCTCCTTCTTTTGCCACTGACAGTCACACAAGACAGAGAGTTTCCCTTACAGCTCTAGAAGTGGGCCGCTGCTCTCTTGCTCTCTGGTTCTCTCTTGCTCTCTGGTTCTCTCTCGCTCTCTGGTTCTCTCTCGCTCTCTGGTTCTCTCTCGCTCTCTGGTTCTCTCTCGCTCTCTGGTTCTCTCTCGCTCTCTGGTTAGTGTGGGTAACATAGAGATGTGTGGGTAACAGAGAGACGTGTGGGTAACAGAGAGACGTGTGGATAACAGAGAGACGAGTGGGTAACAGAGAGACTTGTGGGTAACAGAGAGAATTGTAGGTAACAGAGAGACGTGTGGGTAACAGAGAGACGTGTGGGTAACAGAGAGACGTGTGGGTAACAGAGAGACGTGTGGGTAACAGAGAGACGTGTGGGTAACAGAGAGACGTGTGGGTAACAGAGAGATGTGTGGGTAACAGAGAGACGTGTGGGTAACAGAGAGACTTGTGGGTAACAGAGAGAATTGTGGGTAACAGAGAGAAGTGTGGGTAACAGAGAGACTTGTGGGTAACAGAGAGACGTGTGGGTAACATAGAGATGTGTGGGTAACAGAGAGACGTGTGGGTAACAGAGAGACGTGTGGATAACAGAGAGACGTGTGGGTAACAGAGAGACTTGTGGGTAACAGAGAGAATTGTAGGTAACAGAGAGGCGTGTGGGTAACAGAGAGATGTGTGGGTAACAGAGAGACGTGTGGGTAACAGAGAGACTTGTGGGTAACAGAGAGAATTGTGGGTAACAGAGAGAAGTGTGGGTAACAGAGAGACTTGTGGGTAACAGAGAGATGTGTGGGTAACATAGAGATGTGTGGGTAACAGAGAGACGTGTGGGTAACAGAGAGACGTGTGGATAACAGAGAGACGTGTGGGTAACAGAGAGACTTGTGGGTAACAGAGAGAATTGTAGGTAACAGAGAGACGTGTGGGTAACAGAGAGACGTGTGGGTAACAGAGAGACGTGTGGGTAACAGAGAGACTTGTGGGTAACAGAGAGAATTGTGGGTAACAAGGAAACTTGTGGGTAACAGAGAGACTTGTGGGTAACAGAGAGACTTGTGGGTAACAGAGAGATGTGTAGGTAACAGAGAGACTTGTAGATAACAGAGAGACTTGTGGGTAACAGAGAGACTTGTGGGTAACAGAGAGATGTGTAGGTAACAGAGAGACTTGTAGATAACAGAGAGACTTGTGGGTAACAGAGAGACTTGTGGGTAACAGAGAGATGTGTAGGTAACAGAGAGACTTGTAGATAACAGAGAGACTTGTGGGTAACTATGAAACGTGTCTTCCAGATTGTTGTGGATGTGGGGGTGTTCCTCCACCCCCCCACCCCCCCATAAGGAATAGTGTATCAGTAATGGCAGCAGCTGCTTGGACACAGCCGGCATATTCTCCTCAGGGAGGGGTCTCTGTCTCCACCCTGCGGGGGGTGAGGAGTGCTCACATTAACTCTCCATGTGTCACATGACATCTATTCAGCTCCAGGGACTGGGAGCTATTCGTTAACCCCCTGCCTGCCTGCCTGCCTTCCTTACAAACCTCCTTTATCCATGTGTCATTTTGATAATGGTTAGACATTTACATGTCCACACAAGCAAAGGGCCGATCGTCACATGATCATCCGAACCTAGAGGTCCCCCCCCACAGTATTACATACAGGACCTTATCCTGGCTGCTTCTCCATACAACAACATGGGAAACTAAGTGTGTAGTTCCTATACCTTAAAAACACACTGGCATAGGATCTTACACTCTCTTCCTGGTACCATCCTGGGTCTCCACGACAACAGGTGGTTTATGGTGTCAGAGTAACACTCTCTTCCTGGTACCATCCTGGGTCTCCACGACAACAGGTGGTTTATGGTGTCAGAGTAACACTCTCTTCCTGGCACCATCCTGGGTCTCCACGACAACAGGTGGTTTATGGTGTCAGAGTAACACTCTCTTCCTGGTATCATCCCGGGTCTCCACGACAACAGGTGGTTTATGGTGTCAGAGTAACACTCTCTTCCTGGTACCATCCCGGGTCTCCACGACAACAGGTGGTTTATGGTGTCAGAGTAACACTCTCTTCCTGGTACCATCCTGGGTCTCCACGACAACAGGTGGTTTATGGTGTCAGAGTAACACTCTCTTCCTGGTACCATCCTGGGTCTCCACGACAACAGGTGGTTTATGGTGTCAGAGTAACACTCTCTTCCTGGTACCATCCTGGGTCTCCACGAAAACAGGTGGTTTATGGTGTCAGAGTAACACTCTCTTCCTGGTACCATCCTGGGTCTCCACGACAACAGGTGATTTATAGTGTCAGACTAACACTCTCTTCCTGGTACCATCCTGGGTCTCCACGACAACAGGTGGTTTATGGTGTCAGAGTAACACTCTCTTCCTGGTACCATCCTGGGTCTCCACGACAACAGATGGTTTATGGTGTCAGAGTAACACTCTCTTCCTGGTACCATCCTGGGTCTCCACGACAACAGGTGGATTATGGTGTCAGAGTAACACTCACTTCCTGGTACCATCCTGGATCTCCACGACAACAGGTGATTTATGGTGTCAGAGTAACACTCTCTTCCTGGTACCATCCTGGGTCTCCACGACAACAGGTGGTTTATGGTGTCAGAGTAACACTCTCTTCCTGGTACCATCCTGGGTCTCCACGACAACAGGTGGTTTACGGTGTCAGAGTAACACTCTTTTCCTGGTACCATCCTGGGTCTCCACGACAACAGGTGGTTTATGGTGTCAGAGTAACACTCTCTTCCTGGTACCATCCTGGGTCTCCACGACAACAGGTGGTTTATGGTGTCAGAATAACACTCTCTTCCTGGCACCATCCTGGGTCTCCACGACAACAGGTGGTTTATGGTGTCAGAGTAACACTCTCTTCCTGGTACCATCCTGGGTCTCCACGACAACAGGTGGTTTATGGTGTCAGAGTAACACTCTCTTCCTGGTACCATCCGGAGTCTCCATGACAACAGGTGATTTATGGTGTCAGAGTAACACTCTCTTCCTGCTACCAACCTGGATCTCCACGACAACAGGTGGTTTATGGTGTCAGAGTAACACTCTCCTCCTGGTACCATCCTGGGTCTCCACGACAACAGGTGGTTTATGGTGTCAGAGTAACACTCTCTTCCTGGTACCATCCTGGGTCTCCACGACAACAGGTGATTTATGGTGTCAGAGTAACACTCTCTTCCTGGTACCATCCTGGGTCTCCACGACAACAGGTGGTTTATGGTGTCAGAGTAACAGTCTCTTCCTGGTACCATCCTGGGTCTCCACGACAACAGGTGATTTATGGTGTCAGAGTAACACTCTCTTCCTGGTACCATCCTGGATCTCCACGACAACAGGTGATTTATGGTGTCAGAGTAACACTCTCTTCCTGGTACCAACCTGGATCTCCACGACAACAGGTGATTTATGGTGTCAGAGTAACACTCTCTTCCTGGTACCAACCTGGATCTCCACGACAACAGGTGATTTATGGTGTCAGAGTAACACTCTCTTCCTGGTACCATCCTGGATCTCCACGACAACAGGTGGTTTATGGTGTCAGAGTAACACTCTCTTCCTGGTACCACCCAAAACAACATGGAAAACTAACTGCCCATGGTAGAAATATGTTTTATTGAAGAGCAGAGTTATAGCTATATGCAGAATACATACTCTTGTGGCTCCATTTTAGTGCTACATAAAGGACATCATTTAGAAAGAACGAGAGAAAATAAGAGAGAAAGAAAGTGAGGCATATACCTTTACTGTAAAACAACATGTACCTTAGAAAACACTCCCTGGCCTAGTAGTACTGTGTTTATTTATCAAAACACTCCCTGGCTTAGTAGTACTGTGTTTATTTATCAAAACACTCCCTGGCTTAGTAGTACTGTGTTTATTTAGCAAAACACTCCCTGGCCTAGTAGTACTGTGTTTATTTATCAAAACACTCCCTGGCTTAGTAGTACTGTGTTTATTTATCAAAACACTCCCTGGCTTAGTAGTACTGTGTTTATTTAGCAAAACACTCCCTGGCTTAGTAGTACTGTGTTTATTTATCAAAACACTTCCTGGCCTAGTAGTACTGTGTTTATTTAGCAAAACACTCCCTGGCTTAGTAGTACTGTGTTTATTTAGCAAAACACTCCCTGGCTATTTTTCCGTATAATATCAAAGTCATGACACGGGTCTGTTTCTGTTTAATTAACCCTGCTTCAAATATGACAACGTTTACATGACAGATGTCTGTGTGAGGGAATTAAACAAAGCAAAAATCTACCTGATATTCTCCATCTGAACTGTAGAACCTGAGTTCTAACACACAGACATGATATTCTCCATCTGCACTCTAGAACCTGAGTTCTAACACACAGACATGATATTCTCCATCTGAACTGTAGAACCTGAGTTCTAACACACAGACATGATATTCTCCATCTGCACTCTAGAACCTGAGTTCTAACACACAGACATGATATTCTCCATCTGAACTCTAGAACCTGTGCTCTAACACACAGACATGATATTCTCCATCTGAACTCTAGAACCTGAGTTCTAACACACAGACATGATATTCTCCATCTGAACTCTAGAACCTGAGTTCTAACACACAGACATGATATTCTCCATCTGAACTCTAGAACCTGAGTTCTAACACACAGACATGATATTCTCCATCTGAACTCTAGAACCTGAGTTCTAACACACAGACATGATATTCTCCATCTGAACTCTAGAACCTGCATTCTAACACACAGACATAATATTCTCCATCTGAACTTTACAACCTGAGTTCTAACACAGACATTATATTCCCCATCTGAACTCTAGAACCTGAGTTCTAAAATACAGACATGATATTCTCCATATGAACTCTAGAACCTGAGTTCTGACACACAGACATGATATTCTCCATCTGAACTCTACAACCTGAGTTCTAACACAGACATGATATTCTCCATTTGAACTCTAGAACCTGAGTTCTAACACACAGACATGATATTCTCCATCTGAACTCTAGAACCTGAGTTCTAACACACAGACATGATTATTCTCCATCTGAACTCTAGAACCTGAGTTCT
Organism: Oncorhynchus kisutch; assembly: GCF_002021735.2. Lineage (NCBI taxonomy): Eukaryota > Metazoa > Chordata > Actinopteri > Salmoniformes > Salmonidae > Oncorhynchus > Oncorhynchus kisutch. Next base: position 27,353 of record NW_022263055.1, read on the forward strand.
AACACACATACATGATATTCTCCATCTGATCTCTAGAACCTGAGTTCTAACACACAGCCATGATATTCTCCATATGAACTCTAGAACCTGAGTTCTAACACACAGACATGATATTCTCCATCTGAACTCTAGAACCTGAGTTCTAACACACAGACATGATATTCTCCATATGAACTCTAGAACCTGAGTTCTAACACACAGACATGATATTCTCCATCTGAACTTTACAACCTGAGTTCTAACACACAGACATGATATTCTCCATCTGAACTCTAGAACCTGAGTTCTAACACACAGACATGATATTCTCCATCTGAACTCTAGAACCTGAGTTCTAACACACACATGTCCGTTATTCATTTAGAAAGGCTTCTATGTCCTTCCTGCTGCAGTGTGTCTATGTGTCTCTCCCTGCGTCCCAAATCGCAACCTATTCCCTGTATAGTGCACTACTTTTGGCCAGAGTCATATAGGGCCCTGGTCAAAAGTAGTGCTCTCTAAAGGGAATAAGGTGCCATTTGTTGATGCAGATTCTGACTCTGTGTGTGGTCGTTGTGAACAGGACTCTGTAATAATTGCTGTCCACTTTATATAATGTTTACATACCCTACATTACTCATCTCATGTATATACTGTACTCTATACCATCTACTGCATCTTGCCTGTGTCACACGGCCATCACTCATTCATATATTTATATGTACATACTCTTATTCATTCCTTTACACTTGTGTGTTTAAGGTAGTTGTTGTGAAATTGTTAAGATGACTTATTAGATATTACTGCACGGTCGGAGCTAGAAGCACAAGCATTTCGCTACACTCGCATTAACATCTGCCCACCATGTGTAGGTGACCAATACAATTTGATTTGATTTGATTTGCTGTTTCCATACGACCGGACGAACGACCGGCATGCACATGTTCTCCCAGGGTTTTCCTTGTATTACAGACAACCTTCTGTCAGGGTGCAACAGGATATCTCTGTATGCAGTGTGCCAGCAGCACAGATTTCTACTACTGAACCCTGGCCACTCCTGCTGGAGAGATGCACAGGCTGACCAAGCAACCAAACAACCTCCCACGGACAAAGGGGACTGGGAGCCCAAGCCATGATTAGCTCTTAATCCTAGGGGCCACTCTCTGTCCAAATGGTGTCTTAACCCTAGGAGCCACTCTCTGTTCAAATGCTGTCTTAACCCTGGGGGGGGGGGCACTCTCTGTCCAAATGGTGTCTTAACCCTAGGGGCCACTCTCTGTTCAAATGGTGTCTTAACCCTGGGGGGGGGCCACTCTCTGTCCAAATGGTGTCTTAATCCTAAGGGCCACTCTCTGTCCAAATGGTGTCTTAAACCTAGGGGCCACTCTCTGTTCAAATGGTGTCTTAAACCTAGGGGCCACTCTCTGTTCAAATGGTGTCTTAAACCTAGGGGCCACTCTCTGTTCAAATGGTGTCTTAACCCTGGGGGGGGGCACTCTCTGTCCAAATGGTGTCTTAACCCTGGGGGGGGGGCACTCTCTGTCCAAATGGTGTCTTAACCCTGGGGGGGGGCAATCTCTGTCCAAATGGTGTCTTAACCCTGGGGGGGGGGCACTCTCAGTCCAAATGGTGTCTTAACCCCAGGGGGAGGGGGGGGGGCAATCTCTGTCCAAATGGTGTCTTAACCCCAGGGGGGGGGGGGCAATCTCTGTCCAAATGGTGTCTTAACCCTAGGGGGAGGGGGGGATCTCTGTCCAAATTGTGTCTTAACCCTAGAGGGGGGGGGGCAATCTCTGTCCAAATGATGTCTTAACCCTAGGGGGGGGCACTCTCTGTCCAAATGGTGTCTTAAACCTAGGGGCCACTCTCTGTTCAAATGGTGTCTTAAACCTAGGGGCCACTCTCTGTTCAAATGGTGTCTTAAACCTAGGGGCCACTCTCTGTTCAAATGGTGTCTTAACCCTGGGGGGGGCACTCTCTGTCCAAATGGTGTCTTAACCCTGGGGGGGGGGGGCACTCTCTGTCCAAATGGTGTCTTAACCCTGGGGGGGGCACTCTCTGTCCAAATGGTGTCTTAACCCCAGGGGGAGGGGGGGGGGGCAATCTCTGTCCAAATGGTGTCTTAACCCTAGGGGGGGGGGGCAATCTCTGTCCAAATGATGCCTTAACCCTAGGTGGGGACACTCTCTGTCCAAATGGTGTCTTAAACCTAGGGGCCACTCTCTGTTCAAATGGTGTCTTAATAAACCTAGGGGCCACTCTCTGTTCAAATGGTGTCTTAAACCTAGGGGCCACTCTAGGTTTAAACATGTTTTCAAATTCTTTGTGGATCTGTGTAATCTGAGGGAAATATATTTATAGAGGTAGATGGAAGGCCGTGTTGCCCAACCGAGTCCTTCGTCCTTTGAAGAATGTCTCTGCTGGTAAATTGGATACGTTGTAGTAACGTCGATGTGTGGTAGACAGGGTACTATGTCTGTTCCTTCCTAACCCTCGTTTGCAGCTGCTATTGCTAACTCAACGGCTAGGAGGTATCACTTCTGTAGTGAATAAGAGTTCAAAGTTCATACCATTCGCAACCAAAGCTCACGCTGATGTTGGCTTCGTTCTGTAGTTATTGTCTGAACCATTCTGATATCGGACCGTCGTCCTCATATCCTCGGAACAGG
>NW_022263055.1:35000-50000 GCF_002021735.2 Oncorhynchus kisutch
GACACACAGTGTTGTTTATCACGGGCCTATCGACACGAGAGGAAAACGTTAAGTAACAACGTTTCCATGAATGAACAGGTCCCCGTTGGACGGTTGTTGGTTCCATTGATGGACTCTGTAGCAGGATGGTGAATAGTGGAGTATTACTTCCCTCTGGTCTTCCTCTGAGACCCTGGGAAACATCGATAGGATCTGCGGTGCCAAATGGCACACTATTGCTATTCTCTTTATAGTGCACTTCCCATAGGGCACTAGTGAAAAGTAGGGCACTATATAGTGAATAGAGTGCCATTTGGGAAGCAGTCTGGGTCTGGGTGGAACTCTAACACTGTCGGCCGGGTTAAGTTGAGTGGTTCCCTTCCTATTTAAGTGTTTATGCTCATGTTTTAGTCCGCTATTGGGTGTTTCTGTTTCAGTCCACTATTGGGTGTTTCTGTTTTAGTTGACTATTGGGTGTTTTAGTCCACTATTGGGTGTTTCAGTCCACTATTGGGTGTTTCTGTTTCAGTCCACTATTGCGTGTTTCAGTCCACTATTGGGTGTTTCTGTTTTAGTCCACTATTGGATGTTTCTGTTTAGTCCACTATTGGGTGTTTCTGTTTCAGTCCACTATTGGGTGTTTCTGTTTCAGTCCACTATTGGTTGTGGGGGCAACCAAGGCCCATGTGTCTGGCTTAGATCCCAGTTGATGTGTGCTTAGTTGGAGGGTCTTGGTTTCAAATAGTGGGCCATTGTGAAGTTGTCTGTCTGTCTGTCTGTCTGTCTGTCTGTCTGTCTGTCTGTCTGTCTGTCTGTCTGTCTGTCTGTCTGTCTGTCTGTCTGTCTGTCTGTCTGTCTGTCTGTCTGTCTGTCTGCCTGCCTGTCTGTCTGCCTGTCTGTCTGTCTGTCTGTCTGTCTGTCTGTCTGTCTGTCTGTCTGTCTGCCTGTCTGTCTGTCTGCCTGTCTGTCTGCCAGCACATCTCTATGGACTGTTTATGTCAACCTGAACGGCCATAACACAAATAATGAACTCAAGGACAACAGCTAGCTAACAGTGCAATAAGGCAGTACTGACTATACCCTCCGGGGTCCCAGACACAGAGTAAGCCTATTGCTGGACTGAGCATCCTTTGCTAGTCCAGGAGCAGGAATAATTATGGGTCTGGGAAACCGGCCATGTTTTCATAGGATGGACATTGAATAAAAAGCCACATGAATTGTAATGGCATAGCAGTTATCATGTGTCTAATACTTATACATGACCACAGCAGGAACTCTAATCACATCTCAATTTGTCTCCCTCCCTCCGTACCTCTCCCTCCCTCCGTACCCCCCCCCCTCCGTACCTCTCCCTCCCTCCGTACCTCTCCCTCCGTACCTCTCCCTCCCTCCGTACCTCCCCCTCCCTCCGTACCTCTCCCTCCGTACCTCTCCCTCCGTACCTCTCCCTCCCTCCGTACCTCCCTCCTCCGTACCTCCCTCCGTACTCTCCCTCCGTACCTCTCCCTCCGTACCTCTCCCTCCCTCCGTACCTCCCCTCCGTACCTCTCCTCCGTACCTCTCCCTCCCTCCGTACCTCTCCCTCCCTCCGTACCTCTCCCTCCGTACCTCTCCTCCCTCCATACCCCCCCCCCCTCCGTACCTCTCCCTCCCTCCGTACCTCTCCCTCCCTCCATACCCCCCCCCTCCGTACCTCTCCCTCCCTCCGTACCTCTCCCTCCCTCCATACCCCCCCCTCCGTACCTTTCCTCCCTCCGTACCCTCTCCCTCCTCCATACGCCCCCCCCCCCCCCCCTCCGTACCTCTCCTCCCTCCATACCTCTCCCCCGTACCTCCCCCTCCCTCCGTACCTCTCCCTCCCTACCTCTCCCTCCCCTCCGTACCTCCCTCCCTCCGTACCTCCCCTCCCTCCGTACCTCTCCCTCCCTCCGTACCCCTCCGTACCTCTCCCTCTCTACCTCTCCCTCCCTCCGTACCTCTCCCTCCCTCCGTACCTCTCCCTCCCTCCGTACCTCCCCCTCCCTCCGTACCTCTCCCTCCCTCCGTACCTCCCCATCCCTCCGTACCTCCCCCTCCCTCCGTACCTCTCCGTCCCTACCTCTCCCTCCCTCCGTACCTCTCCCTCCCTCCGTACCTCCCCCTCCCTCCATACCTCCCCGTCCCTACCTCTCCTTCCCTCCGTACCTCTCCCTCCCTCCGTACCTCCCCCTCCCTCCATACCTCCCCCTCCCTCCGTACCTCTCCCTCCCTCCGTACCTCACCGTCCCTCCGTACCTCTCCCTCCCTCCGTACCTCTCCGTCCCTACCTCTCCCTCCCTCCGTACCTCTCCCTCCCTCCATACCTCACCGTCCCTACCTCTCCCTCCCTCCGTACCTCTCCCTCCCTCCGTACCTCTCCCTCCCTCCGTACCTCACCGTCCCTACCTCACCGTCCCTCCGTACCTCTCCCTCCCTCCGTACCTCTCCCTCCCTCCGTACCTCTCCCTCCCTCCGTACCTCCCCCTCCCTACCTCTCCCTCCCTCCGTACCTCTCCCTCCCTCCGTACCTCCCCCTCCCTCCTTCCCCTGACAGAGATCTCAACTACAACAACCTGGAAGAGTTCCCTATTGCAATCAGAGCCCTGAGCACCCTGAAGGAGCTGTGAGTATGCATGTCTATATGTCTTTACTACCAGCTGTGCTAACGCTGCCCTGACCCCTTACCCCTGACCTCTGACCTTTGTCCTGTCCTCAGTCCACCCTCTGGTCTGTAACCTCCTTCAACCATCTGTTGTAATGTTCACCTTCCAGGGGTTTCCACAGCAACAACATCAAGTCCATCCCCGAGCAGGCCTTCACTGGACACTCCACTCTTCTGACAATGTAGGTCGACATAACTAACGACGCCAATCAGACTGCTGCTTTCGGCAAGAGATCCCTGCTTTCACTACAACCCAGTGTCTTTGTGTGTGGGTGTGTGTGTGTGTGCGTGTGTGTGTGCGTGTGTGTGCGTGTGTGTGTGTGCGTGTGTGTGTGTGCGTGCGTGTGCGTGTGTGTGTGTGTGTGTGTGTGCGGGTGTGTGTGTGTGTGTGTGTGCGGGTGTGTGTGTGTGTGCGTGTGTGTGTGTGCGTGCGTGTGTGTGTGTGTGCGTGTGTGTGTGTGTGTGTGTGCGGGTGTGTGTGTGTGTGCGCGTGCGTGCGTGTGTGTGTGTGCGGGTGTGTGTGTGTGTGTGTGCGCGTGCGTGTGTGTGCGCGTGCGTGCGTGTGTGTGTGTGTGTGCGCGCGTGTGCGTGTGTGTGCGTGCGTGCGTGTGTGTGCGCGTGCGTGCGTGTGTGTGTGTGTACCAGGCCCTTAGATGTTGTTGTGCTGTTGTGTTCCCCAGGGATTTTCCTTCCTCTCCTGTGAGAACCAATCCAGAGGTCTTTCCTCAACCAGAACTCTTCTGACGGCTTTGTCACTTTTCCATAAACTTACGTAAAAGGGTTGTTTAGAGTTTAGAGTGTTTAGAGTTTAGAGTTTAGAGTGTTTAGAGTTTAGTGTTTAGAGTGTTTGGAGTTTAGAGTTTAGAGTGTTTAGAGTTTAGAGTTTAGAGAGTTTAGAGTTTAGTGTTTAGAGTTTAGAGTGTTTAGAGTTTAGAGTGTTTAGAGTTTAGAGTGTTTAGAGTGTTTAGAGTGATTATGTTAAACGTCCGAAACAATATGCGCTAACTTCAGTTTCACCAAGCGAGTTCCGATGCGATTTAAAATGAAAATAAAACCTAATATAACTCAAACGGAAAGCATTTGCATTTTTGCGTGAATCGACTATTACAGATTCTACACATTATATCATAACGCCACCCACTGTGTCTGTTTTATTCGTTGATTGTGATATATCAACTGTTCATATCACATTTTCATTGGTCACATACACATATTTAGCAGATGTTATTGGCCACATACACATATTGAGCAGATGTTATTGGTCACATACACATATTTAGCAGATGTTATTGGTCACATACACATATTGAGCAGATGTTATTGGTCACATACACATATTTAGCAGATGTTATTGGTCACATACACATTTTTAGCAGATGTTATTGGTCACATACACATATTGAGCAGATGTTATTGGTCACATACACATATTTAGCAGATGTTATTGGTCACATACACATATTGAGCAGATGTTATTGGTCACATACACATATTTAGCAGATGTTATTGGTCACATACACATATTGAGCAGATGTTATTGGTCACATACACATATTTAGCAGATGTTATTGCGGCCATAGAGAAATGAGTGCTACAGCTTATAGTTAGTTATATGGTGTGAATAAAAACTATTATAGTTTCCGTCACATGACAGGGCCATTTTTCTCTCTTCATGAAACTACACTACATTACCAAAAGTATGTGGACACCTGTTCGTCTCATTTCAAACTCACAGCCATTAATATGGAGTTGGTCCCCCCACTTTGCTGTGATAACAGCCTCCACTCTTCTGGGAAGAGTTTCCACTAGTTCTTGGAACATTGCTGCTGGGACTTACTTGCATTCAGCCACAAGAGTATTAGTGAGGTCGGGCGCTGATGTTGGGCGATTTGGTCTGGCTTGCAGTTAGCGTTCCAATTCATCCCAAAGGCGTTCGATGGGGTTGAGGTCAGGGCTCTGTGCAGACCAGTTAAGTTCTTCTACACCGATCTCAATAAACCATTTCTGTATGGACCTCGCTTTATGCACGTGGGCATTGTCATACTGAAACAGGAAAGGGCCTTCCCCCGAACTGTTTCCACAAAGTTGGAAGCACAGAATTGTCTAGAATTTCATTGTATGCTGCAGTGTTAAGATTTCACTTCACTGGAACTAAGTGGCCTAGCCCGAACCATGAAAAACCATTATTCCTCTTCCACCAAACTTTACAGTTACCTCTATGTATTGGGGCAGGTAGCTTTCTCGTGGCATCTGCCAAACCCAGATTGGTCTGTCGGACTGCCAAATGGTGAATCAGAGAACACATTTCCACTGAGTCCAATGACGGCGAGCTTTACACCACTCCAGTTGACGCTTGGAATTACGCATGGTGATCTTAGACTTGTGTGTGGCTGCTCGGCCATGGAAACCCATTTCATGAAGCTCCCGACACACAGTTATTGTGCTGATGTTGCTTCCAGGGGCAGTTTGTAACTCGGTATGTGCTTCAGCACTCGGCGGTCCCGTTCTGTGTTTGTGTGGCCTACCACTTCGCGCCTGAGCCGTTGTTTCTCCTAAACACAATAACAGCCCTTACAGGTGACTGGGACAAGCTCTAGCGGGGCAGAAATTTGACGAACTGACATGTTGGAAAGGTGGCATCCTATGACGGAGCCATGTTGAAAGTCACTGAGCTCTTCAGTAAGGCCATTCTACTGTCAATATTTGTCTATGGAGATTGCATGGCTGTGTGCTTGATTTGATACACCTGTCAGCAATGGGTGTGGCTGATATAACCGAATCCACTAATTGGAAGGGGTCTCCGCATACTTTTGTATATATAGTGTCTGTTCTTAATGCTGTGAGGTATATAAAAATAAAAATAGTTCTGTTTTTGCTTATTGTCGGTTTGGCGTGAAACTTCATGTCTTCAGCGTCTCAGCTCGGAGAACAGAACAGAACAAAGTGTGTCCGGGCGGAGATATCTGCCTAGTTGGCCTGCCAAAATAGCTTCACTCCGATCCTTGAATTCTGCTGATCTCTCTCTCTCTCTCTCTCTCTCTCTTTTACTCTCTCCCTCTCTCTCCTCTCTCTCTTTCTCTCTCTTTTTCTCTCTTCTCTCCCCCCTCTCTCTTTCTCTCCCTCTCTCTCTTTCTCTCCCCCTCTCTCTTTCTCTCTCCCTCTCTCTTTCTCTCTCCCTCTCTCTTTCTCTCCCCCTCTCTCTTTCTCTCCCCCTCTCTCTTTCTCTCCCACTCTCTCTTTCTCTCCCCCTCTCTCTTTCTCGCTCCTTTTCTCCACACTCTGACCCTGGACCTGCTGGTAACTTCCAGCACCTCTAGCTATACCAGTTCCTGGCCACTGGACCAATCCAACACTAGAACAGACCCTTCTTCATCCATCTTAAAGGCCCAATCGTTCATTTGAAAAACAACAACTTGGCAGCCCTACCACTTGGTTTGCTGTAAAGCCGAGCAGAGTGGTTCTTTTGAGATATTCTCCCTCTCCCAAGGTCGATGTCTGTTGAACTTCTTTATTCACGTCCAACTCACCCCGAACCCTGTTGTTTCAGATTCCCCTCCACTATAAATCCCAACCTCATTTTTTCCTAGCCGCGACCCGCAGCACATTACCGAACAGGGCCAAATACCTGTTGAGCACAGAAAGATCTATCTCTCCTGATCATCCCTCCCTCCCTCCATCCTTCCATCCTTCCTCCCTTCCCAGCCCAGAGTTAACAACATGGATATAGCCCGGCCCGGGCAGAGCAGAGCCAAAACTATTTCACCACTAGATTGGATAAATATGGAACGGATCATTTGGCCATTGAAACATTTCTCACCTCATCACCTAGTCCTCCCTATAGACCTGTCCCTCACCTAGTCCTCCCTATAGACCTGTCCCTCACCTAGTCCTCCCTATAGACCTGTCCCTCACCTAGTCCTGTCCCTCACCTAGCCCTCCCTATAGACCTGTCCCTCACCTAGTCCTCCCTATAGGTCTGTCCCTCACCTAGTCCTGTCTCTCTCCTAGACCAGTCCCTCACCTAGTCCTCCCTATAGACCTGTCCCTCACCTAGTCCTGTCCCTCACCTAGCCCTCCCTATAGACCTGTCCCTCACCTAGCCCTCCCTATAGACCTGTCCCTCACCTAGCCCTCCATATAGACCTGTCCCTCACCTAGTCCTCCCTATAGACCTGTCCCTCACCTAGCCCTCCCTATAGACCTGTCCCTCACCTAGCCCTCCCTATAGACCTGTCCCTCACCTAGCCCTGCCTATAGACCTGTCCCTCACCTAGTCCTCCCTATAGACCTGTCCCTCACCTAGCCCTCCCTATAGACCTGTCCCTCACCTAGTCCTCCCTATAGACCTGTCCCTCACCTAGTCCTCCCTATAGACCTGTCCCTCACCTAGTCCTCCCTATAGACCTGTCCCTCACCTAGTCCTCCCTATAGACCTGTCCCTCACCTAGTCCTCCCTATAGACCTGTCCCTCACCTAGACCTGTCCCTCACCTAGTCCTCCCTATAGACCTGTCCCTCACCTAGCCCTCCCTATAGACCTGTCCCTCACCTAGTCCTCCCTATAGACCTGTCCCTCACCTAGTCCTCCCTATAGACCTGTCCCTCACCTAGTCCTCCCTATAGACCTGTCCCTCAACTAGCCCTCCCTATAGACCTGTCCCTCACCTAGTCCTCCCTATAGACCTGTTCCCCACCTAGCCCTCCCTATAGACCTGTCCCTCACCTAGTCCTCCCTATAGACCTGTCCCTCACCTAGCCCTCCCTATAGACCTGTCCCTCACCTAGTCCTCCCTATAGACCTGTCCCTCACCTAGTCCTGTCCCTCACCTAGCCCTCCCTATAGACCTGTCCCTCACCTAGCCCTCCCTATAGACCTGTCCCTCACCTAGTCCTCCCTATAGACCTGTCCCTCACCTAGCCCTCCCTATAGACCTGTCCCTCACCTTGTCCTCCCTGTAGACCAGTCCCTCACCTAGCCCTCCCTATAGACCTGTCCCTCACCTAGTCCTCCCTATAGACCTGTCCCTCACCTAGTCCTCCCTATAGACCTGTCCCTCACCTAGTCCTCCCTATAGACCTGTCCCTCACCTAGTCCTCCCTATAGACCTGTCCTTCACCTAGTCCTCCCTATAGACCTGTCCCTCACCTAGTCCTCCCTATAGACCTGTCCCTCACCTAGTCCTCCCTATAGACCTGTCCCTCACCTAGTCCTCCCTATAGACCTGTCCCTCACCTAGTCCTCCCTATTGACCTGTCCCTCACCTAGTCCTCCCTATAGACCTGTCCCTCACCTAGTCCTGTCCCTCACCTAGCCCTCCCTATAGACCTGTCCTCACCTAGTCCTCCCTATAGACCTGTCCCTCACCTAGTTCTCCCTATAGACCTGTCCCTCACCTAGTCCTCCCTATAGACCTGTCCCTCACCTAGTCCTCCCTATAGACCTGTCCCTCACCTAGTCCTCCCTATAGACCTGTCCCTCACCTAGTCCTCCCTATAGACCTGTCCCTCACCTAGTCCTCCCTATAGACCTGTCCCTCACCTAGTCCTGTCCCTCACCTAGCCCTCCCTATAGACCTGTCCCTCACCTAGTCCTCCCTATAGACCTGTCCCTCACCTAGTCCTCCCTATAGACCTGTCCCTCACCTAGCCCTCCCTATAGACCTGTCCCTCACCTAGTCCTTGAATAGACCTGTCCCTCACCTAGCCCTCCCTATAGTCCTGTCCCTCACCTAGTCCTCCCTATAGACCTGTCCCTCACCTAGCCCTCCCTATAGACCTGTCCCTCACCTAGCCCTCCCTATAGACCTGTCCCTCACCTAGTCCTCCCTATAGACCTGTCCCTCACCTAGTCCTGTCCCTCACCTAGCCCTCCCTATAGACCTGTCCCTCACCTAGTCCTCCCTATAGACCTGTCCCTCACCTAGTCCTCCCTATAGACCAGTCCCTCACCTAGCCCTCCCTATAGACCTGTCCCTCACCTAGTCCTCCCTATAGACCTGTCCCTCACCTAAGCCCTCCCTATAGACCTGTCCCTCACCTAGTCCTCCCTATAGACCTGTCCCTCACCTAGTCCTCCCTATAGACCTGTCCCTCACCTAGTCCTCCCTATAGACCTGTCCCTCACCTAGTCCTCCCTATAGACCTGTCCCTCACCTAGTCCTCCCTATAGACCTGTCCCTCACCTAGTCCTCCCTATAGACCTGTCACTCACCTAGTCCTCCCTATAGACCAGTCCCTCACCTAGCCCTCCCTATAGACCTGTCCCTCACCTAATCCTCCCTATAGACCTGTCCCTCACCTAGCCCTCCCTATAGAGCTGTCCCTCACCTAGTCCTCCCTATAGACCTGTCCCTCACCTAGTCCTCCCTATAGACCTGTCCCTCACCTAGTCCTCCCTATAGACCTGTCCCTCACCTAGCCCTCCCTATAGACCTGTCCCTCACCTAGCCCTCCCTATAGAGCTGTCCCTCACCTAGCCCTCCCTATAGACCTGTCCCTCACCTAGTCCTGTCTCTCTCCTAGTCCTGTCTCTCTCCTAGTCCTGTCTCTCTCCTAGTCCTGTCTCTCTCCTAGTCCTGTCTCTCTCCTAGTCCTGTCTCTCCCTAGTCCTGTCTCTCCCCTAGTCCTGTCTCTCTCCTAGTCCTGTCTCTCTCCTAGTCCTGTCTCTCCCCTAGTCCTGTCTGTCTGTCTGTCTGGCCAGAACAGAGCAGAACAGAGCAGAGAGGACAGACGTGCTACAATGTGAACTGTCTGTCTGGCCCGTTGCCTGGGTTTACACCGTGTTCTGTCTTCAAACAGATTCTTCTACGACAACCCCATCCAGTTTGTTGGCCAGTCGGCTTTCCAGCACCTCCCTGAGCTGCGGACACTGTAAGTCAAACAGTCAAACACTAACTTTAGTTTGATATGAAATGAAAAACAATTTTTGAATCAAGGTTATATGAAGTGAAGTGAAATAGGTGAATTGTTGCCGTGAAGCAAGAATATATCTATGATATATACATGAACTCTGTACACTTCAGACTAGTATCATGGAAAGGTCTGCTCTCTCTCCTTTTCTAATGCATCTGTCCCTCTTCATCTCTCTCTCTCTTTCTGCCCCCCTTTCTCTCTCTCTCTCTCTCTCTCTCTCTCTCTTTCTCTCTCTCTGTCCCCCACCCTCTCTCTCTCTGTCCCCCACCCTCTCTCTCTTCTGTCCCCCACCCTCTCTCTCTCTCTGTCCCCCTCTCTCTCTCTCTCTCTCTCCTCTCTCTCTCTCTCTCTCTCTCTCTCTCTCTCTCTCTCTCTCTCTCTGCCCCCCCCACCTTCTCTCTCTCTGTCCCCACCCTCTCCTCTCTCTCTCTGTCCCCCCACCCTCTCTCTCTCTCTCTCTCTCTGTCCCCCACCCTCTCTTCCTCTCTCTCTCCTCTCTCTCTCTCTCTCTCTCTCTGTCCCCCACCCTCTCTCTCTCTGTCCCCACCCTCTCTCTCTCTCTCTCTCTGTCCCCCACCTTCTCTCTCTCTGTCCCCACCCTCTCTCTCTCTGTCCCCCACCCTCTCTCTCTCTTGTCCCCCACCCTCTCTCTCTCTGTCCCCCCCACCCACCCTCTCTCTCTCTCTCTCTCTCTCTCTCTCTCTCTCTGTCCCCCACCCCCCCCTCTTCTCTCTCTTCTGTCCCCCACCCTCTCTCTCGCTGTCCCCACCCTCTCTCTCTCTCTCTCTCTCTCCTCTCTCTCTCTCTGTCCCCCACCCTCTCTCTCTCTCTCTCTCTTTCCCCTCCCTCTCTCTCTTCTCTCTCTTTTCCTTTGTATCCAGATCTCTGAATGGTGCAGCAGAAATCACAGAGTTCCCGGACCTCACTGGCACTAAGAGTCTTGAGAGCCTGTAAGTCCAGCGAGCAATGCTTAACACCCAACCATTCAGACCCAATGCTAACACCCAACCATTAAGATCTAATGCTAACACCCAACCATTCAGACCCAATGCTAACACCCAACCATTCAGACCCAATGCTAACACCCAACCATTAAGACCTAATGCTAACACCCAACCATTCAGACCCAATGCTAACACCCAACCATTCAGACCCAATGCTAACACCCAACCATTCAGACCTAATGCTAACACCCAACCATTCAGACCCAATACTAGCATCCAACCATTAAGACCTAATGCTTAACACCCAACCATTCAGACCCAATGCTAACACCCAACCATTAAGACCTAATGCTTAACACCCAACCATTCAGACCCAATGCTAACACCCAACCATTCAGACCCAATGCTAACACCCAACCATTCAGATCTAATGCTAACACCCAACCATTCAGACCCAATGCTAACACCCAACCATTCAGACCCAATGCTAACACCCAACCATTCAGACCTAATGCTAACACCCAACCATTCAGACCCAATGCTAGCATCCAACCATTCAGACCCAATGCTAGCATCCAACCATTCAGACCCAATGCTTAACACCCAACCATTCAGACCAATGCTAACACCAAACCATTCAGACCTAATGCTAACATCCAACCATTCAGATCTAATGCTAACACCCAACCATTAAGACCGAATGCTAACACCCAACCATTCAGACCTAATGCTAACACCAAACCATTCAGACCCAATGCTAACACCCAGCCATTCATACCCAATACTAACACCCAACCATTCATACCCAATGCTAACACCCAACCATTCAGACCCAATGCTAACACCCAACCATTCAGACCCAATGCTAGCATCAACCATTAAGACCTAATGCTTAACACCCAACCATTCAGACCCAATGCTAACACCCAACCATTAAGACCTAATGCTTAACACCCAACCATTCAGACCCAATGCTAACACCCCAACCATTCAGACCCAATGCTAACACCCAACCCATTCAGACCCAATGCTAACACCCAACCATTCAGACCCCAATGCTAACACCCAACCATTCAGACCCAATGCTAACACCCAACCATTCAGACCCAATGCTAACACCCAACCATTCAGACCCAATGCTAACACCCAACCATTCAGACCCAATGCTAAACACCCAACCATTCAGACCCAATGCTAACACCCAAACCATTCAGACCCAATGCTAACACCCAACCAGTCAGACCCAATGCTAACACCCAACCATTCAGACCCAATACTAACACCCAATTGCTAACACCCAACCATTCAGACCCAATGCTAACACCCAACCATTCAGACCCAATACTAACACCCAAAGCTAACACCCAACCATTCAGACCCAATGCTAACACCCAACCATTCAGACCCAATGCTAACACCCAATGCTAACACCCAACCATTCAGACCCAATACTAACACCCAATGCTAACACCCAACCATTCAGACCAATGCTAACACCCAACCCATTCAGACCCAATACTAACACCCAATGCTAACACCCAACCATTCAGACCCAATGCTAACACCCAACCATTCAGACCCAATGCTAACACCCAACCATTCAGACCCAATGCTAACACCCAACCATTCAGACCCAATGCTAACACCCAACCATTCAGACCAATGCTAACACCCAACCAGTCAGACCCAATGCTAACACCCAACCATTCAGACCCAATACTAACACCCAATGCTAACACCCAACCATTCAGACCCAATGCTAACACCAACCATTCAGACCCAATACTAACACCCAATGCTAACACCCAACCATTCAGACCCAATGCTAACACCCAACCATTCAGACCCAATGCTAACACCCAACCATTCAGACCCAATGCTAACACCCAGCCATTCATACCCAATGCTAACACCCAACCATTCAGACCCAATGCTAACACCCAACCAGTCAGACCCAATGCTAACACCAACCATTCAGACCCAATACTAACACCCAATGCTAACACCCAACCATTCAGACCCATGCTAACACCCAACCATTCAGACCCCAATACTAACACCCAATGCTAACACCCAACCATTCAGACCCAATGCTAACACCCAACCATTCAGACCCAATGCTAACACCCAACCATTCAGACCCAATGCTAACACCCAACCATTCAGACCCAATGCTAACACCCAACCAGTCAGACCCAATGCTAACACCCAACCATTCAGACCCAATACTAACACCCAATGCTAACACCCAACCATTCAGACCCAATGCTAACACCCAACCATTCAGACCCAATGCTAACACCCAACCATTCAGACCCAATGCTAACACCCAGCCATTCATACCCAATGCTAACACCCAACCATTCAGACCCAATGCTAACACCCAACCATTCAGACCCAATGCTAACACCCAACCATTCAGACCCAATGCTAACACCCAACCATTCAGACCCAATGCTAACACCCAACCATTCAGACCCCAAGGCTAACACCCAACCATTCAGACCCAATGCTAACACCCAACCATTCAGACCCAATGCTAACACCCAGCCATTCAGACCTAATGCTAACACCAAACCATTCAGACCTAATGCTAACACCAAACCATTCAGACCCAATGCTAACACCCAATGCTAACACCCAACCATTCAGACCCAGACCCTTCTTTGCTGTTCTAACCCAATGTCAGGTAATTATTTTCCCACAGAAAACGAGTTTAAGAGCTCACAAATACTAATAAATGTGCCCTGGTTTTGCCACCAATCATGTCACGACCTGCTACACAACCAAATCATTTCATGGAATTTTTCCTATTTGAAAATGTACTGTTTGCTGTTATAACCTGCCTGACTCCCAGCTCATTTGTTGTCTTAACCAGCATGTAACCTGCTGGTCTTCTCGGGATTGAAACTAAATCCCCAAAATACAAGTGTTTTTTTTTTAATCATTAATGATTATTATTTTATCCAATGTTGATGTTCTGTGCAGAGTTGTCATTTTACGTTGAGACGTGTTGGTTTTCATAGTGTTGGTGTTGGGTTTTTGAATGAATACGTGTTTCTTAGTTGTACTAGTGTGATTATATACCAAGGCACATATCAGGACATTTAATATACATATAAACAAGCTGCCCTGGGGAATGTCCTGCACATACAGTGAATGAATCTATTCACAAGGCTTTTACACAGATCCCAGGGATAATATGATGTGACCTTTGAACTCTGTGTAGGACCATCACTGGAGCTCGCATCACATCCCTACCCACCACTGTGTGTGACCAGCTACCCAACCTGCAAGTGCTGTGAGTTCCTATTTGTCATCAATCAATCATAAACATTCTTATTTTAACCAGGCAAGACAGTTAAGAACAAATTCTTATTTTACAATGACGGCCTACCAGGCAACAGTGGGTTAACTGCCTTGTTCAGGGGAACAGTGGGTTAACTGCCTTGTTCAGGGGAACAGTGGGTTAACTGCCTTGTTCAGGGGAACAGTGGGTTAACTGCCTTGTTCAGGGGAACAGTGGGTTAACTGCCTTGTTCAGGGGAACAGTGGGTACAAACAGGGGTAGAAGGACAGATTTTTACCTTCTCAGCTCGGGGATTCGATCTAGCAATCTTTCGGTTACTGGTCCAACGCTCTAACCACTAGGCTCTCTGCCTCTAACCACTAGGCTCCCTGCCTCTGACCACTAGGCTACCTGCCTTTAACCACTAGGCTACCTGCCTCTAACCACTAGGCTCCCTGCCTCTGACCACTAGGCTACCTGCCTCTAACCACTAGGCTACCTGCCTCTAACCACTAGGCCACCTGCCTCTAACCACTAGGCTACCTGCCTCTAACCACTAGGCTACCTGCCTCTAACCACTAGGCCACCTGCCTCTAACCACTAGGCTACCTGCCTCTAACCCCTAGGCTACCTGTCTCTAACCACTAGGCTACCCTGCCTCTAACCACTAGGCTACCTGCCTCTAACCACTAGGCTACCTGCCTCTAACCACTAGTCTACCTGCCACTAACCACTAGTCTACCTGCCTCTAACCACTAGGCCACCTGCCTCTAACCACTAGTCTACCTGCCTCTAACCACTAGGCTACCCTGCCTCTAACCACTAGGCTACCTGCCTCTAACCACTAGGCTACCTGCCTCTAACCACTAGGCTACCTGCCTCTAACCACTAGGCCACCTGCCTCTAACCACTAGGCTACCTGCATCTAACCCCTAGAGGCTCATATCGTTTTATACGACTTCTCCGGTTGCCTCTAACCACTAGGCCACCTGCCTCTAACCACTAGGCCACCTGCCTCTAACCACTAGGCCACCTGCCTCTAACCACTAGGCTACCTGCCTCTAACCACTAGGCCACCTGCCCTCTAACCACTAGGCTACCTGCCTCTAACCACTAGGCTACCTGCCTCTAACCACTAGGCTACCTGCCTCTAACCACTAGGGCTACCTGCCTCTAACCACTAGGCTACCTGCCTCT
>NW_022263055.1:52500-67500 GCF_002021735.2 Oncorhynchus kisutch
GGTGCCATCAGGATGAGAAGTGTTGGACCACTACATAGGGAATAGGGTGCCATCAGGATGAGAAGTGTTGGACCACTACATAGGGAATAGGATGCCATCAGGATGAGAAGTGTTGGACCACTACATAGGGAATAGGGTGCCATCAGGATGAGAAGTGTTGGACCACTACATAGGGAATAGGGTGCCATCAGGATGAGAAGTGATGGACCACTACATAGGGAATAGGGTGCCATCAGGATGAGAAGTGTTGGACCACTACATAGGGAATAGGGTGCCATCAGGATGAGAAGTGTTGGACCACTACACAGGGAATAGGGTGCCATCAGGATGAGAAGTGTTGGACCACTACATAGGGAATAGGGTGCCATCAGGATGAGAAGTGTTGGACCACTACATAGGGAATAGGGTGCCATCAGGATGAGAAGTGTTGGACCACTACATAGGGAATAGGGTGCCATCAGGATGAGAAGTGTTGGACCACTACACAGGGAATAGGGTGCCATCAGGATGAGAAGTGTTGGACCACTACATAGGGAATAGGGTGCCATCAGGATGAGAAGTGTTGGACCACTACACAGGGAATAGGGTGCCATCAGGATGAGAAGTGTTGGACCACTACATAGGGAATAGGGTGCCATCAGGATGAGAAGTGTTGGACCACTACACAGGGAATAGGGTGCCATCAGGATGAGAAGTGTTGGACCACTACATAGGGAATAGGGTGCCATCAGGATGAGAAGTGTTGGACCACTACACAGGGAATAGGGTGCCATCAGGATGAGAAGTGTTGGACCACTACACAGGGAATAGGGTGCCATCAGGATGAGAAGTGTTGGACCACTACATAGGGAATAGGTTCCATCAGGATGAGAAGTGTTGGACCACTACACAGGGAATAGGGTGCCATCAGGATGAGAAGTGTTGGACCACTACACAGGGAATAGGTTCCATCAGGATGAGAAGTGTTGGACCACTACACAGGGAATAGGTTCCATCAGGATGAGAAGTGTTGGACCACTACACAGGGAATAGGTTCCATCAGGATGAGAAGGGTTGGACCACTACACAGGGAATAGGTTCCATCAGGATGAGAAGTGTTGGACCACTACACAGGGAATAGGTTCCATCAGGATGAGAAGTGTTGGACCACTACATAGGGAATAGGTTCCATCAGGATGAGAAGTGTTGGACCACTACATAGGGAATAGGGTGCCATCAGGATGAGAAGTGTTGGACCACTACATAGGGAATAGGTTCCATCAGGATGAGAAGTGTTGGACCACTACATAGGGAATAGGGTGCCATCAGGATGAGAAGTGTTGGACCACTACATAGGGAATAGGTTCCATCAGGATGAGAAGTGTTGGACCACTACATAGGGAATAGGGTGCCATCAGGATGAGAAGTGTTGGACCACTACATAGGGAATAGGGTGCCATCAGGATGAGAAGTGTTGGACCACTACATAGGGAATAGGATGCCATCAGGATGAGAAGTGTTGGACCACTACATAGGGAATAGGGTGCCATCAGGATGAGAAGTGTTGGACCACTACATAGGGAATAGGGTGCCATCAGGATGAGAAGTGTTGGACCACTACATAGGGAATAGGGTGCCATCAGGATGAGAAGTGTTGGACCACTACATAGGGAATAGGGTGCCATCAGGATGAGAAGTGTTGGACCACTACATAGGGAATAGGGTGCCATCAGGATGAGAAGTGTTGGACCACTACATAGGGAATAGGGTGCCATCAGGATGAGAAGTGTTAGACCACTACATAGGGAATCAAATCAAATCAAATTTATTTATATAGCCCTTCGTACATCAGCTGATATCTCAAAGTGCTGTACAGAAACCCAGCCTAAAACCCCAAACAGCAAGCAATGCAGGTGGAGAAGCACGGTGGCTAGGAAAAACTCCCTAGAAAGGCCAATACCTAGGAAGAAACCTAGAGAGGAACCAGGCTATGTGGGGTGGCCAGTCCTCTTCTGGCTGTGCCGGGTGGAGATTATAACAGAACATGGTCAAGATGTTCAATGTTCATAATGACCAGCATGGTCGAATAATAATAAGGCAGAACAGTTGAAACTAGAGCAGCAGCACAGTCAGGTGGAAGTTGAAACTGGAGCAGCAGCATGGCCAGGTAGACTGGGGACAGCAAGGAGTCATCATGTCAGGTAGTCCTGGGGCATGGTCCTAGGGCTCAGGTCAGTTGAAACTGGAACAGCAGCATGGCCAGGTGGACTGGGGACAGCAAGGAGTCATCATGTCAGGTAGTCCTGGGGCATGGTCCTAGGGCTCAGGTCCTCCGAGAGAGAGAAAGAAAGAGAGAAGGAGAGAATTAGAGAACGCACACTTAGATTCACACAGGACACCGAATAGGACAGGAGAAGTACTCCAGATATAACAAACTGACCCCAGCCCCCCGACACATAAACTACTGCAGCATAAATACTGGAGGCTGAGACAGGAGGGGTCAGGAGACACTGTGGCCCCATCCGAGGACACCCCCGGACAGGGCCAAACAGGAAGGATATAACCCCACCCACTTTGCCAAAGCACAGCCCCCACACCACTAGAGGGATATCTTCAACCACCAACTTACCATCCTGAGACAAGGCTGAGTATAGCCCACAAAGATCTCCGCCACGGCACAACCCAAGGGGGGGGGGGGGGCGCCAACCCAGACAGGATGACCACAACAGTGAATCAACCCACTCAGGTGACGCACCCCCTCCAGGGACAGCATGAGAGAGCCCCAGCAAGCCAGTGACTCAGCCCCTGTAATAGGGTTAGAGGCAGAGAATCCCAGTGGAAAGAGGGGAACCGGCCAGGCAGAGACAGCAAGGGCGGTTCGTTGCTCCAGAGCCTTTCCGTTCACCTTCCCACTCCTGGGCCAGACTACACTCAATCATATGACCCACTGAAGAGATGAGTCTTCAGTAAAGACTTAAAGGTTGAGACCGAGTTTGCGTCTCTGACATGGGTAGGCAGACCGTTCCATAAAAATGGAGCTCTATAGGAGAAAGCCCTGCCTCCAGCTGTTTGCTTAGAAATTCTAGGGACAATTAGGAGGCCTGCGTCTTGTGACCGTAGCGTACGTATAGGTATGTACGGCAGGACCAAATCAGAGAGATAGGTAGGAGCAAGCCCATGTAATGCTTTGTAGGTTAGCAGTAAAACCTTGAAATCAGCCCTTGCTTTGACAGGAAGCCAGTGTAGAGAGGCTAGCACTGGAGTAATATGATCAAATTTTTTGGTTCTAGTCAGGATTCTAGCAGCCGTATTTAGCACTAACTGAAGTTTATTTAGTGCTTTATCCGGGTAGCCGGAAAATAGAGCATTGCAGTAGTCTAACCTAGAAGTGACAAAAGCATGGATTAATTTTTCTGCATCATTTTTGGACAGAAAGTTTCTGATTTTGCAATGTTACGTAGATGGAAAAAAGCTGTCCTCGAAATGGTCTTGATATGTTCTTCAAAAGAGAGATCAGGGTCCAGAGTAACGCCGAGGTCCTTCACAGTTTTATTTGAGACGACTGTACAACCATTAAGATTAATTGTCAGATTCAACAGAAGATCTCTTTGTTTCTTGGGACCTAGAACAAGCATCTCTGTTTTGTCCGAGTTTAATAGTAGAAAGTTTGCAGCCATCCACTTCCTTATGTCTGAAACACATGCTTCTAGCGAGGGCAATTTTGGGGCTTCACCATGTTTCATTGAAATGTACAGCTGTGTGTCATCCGCATAGCAGTGAAAGTTTACATTATGTTTTCGAATAACATCCCCAAGAGGTAAAATATATAGTGAAAACAATAGTGGTCCTAAAACGGAACCTTGAGGAACACCGAAATTTACAGTTGATTTGTCAGAGGACAAACCATTCACAGAGACAAACTGATATCTTTCCGACAGATAAGATCTAAACCAGGCCAGAACATGTCCGTGTAGACCAATTTGGGTTTCCAATCTCTCCAAAAGAATGTGGGTGATCGATGGTATCAAAAGCAGCACTAAGGTCTAGGAGCACGAGGACAGATGCAGAGCCTCGGTCCGATGCCATTAAAATGTCATTTACCACCTTCACAAGTGCCGTCTCAGTGCTATGATGGGGTCTAAAACCAGACTGAAGCATTTCGTATACATTGTTTGTCTTCAGGAAGGCAGTGAGTTGCTGCGCAACAGCCTTCTCTAAAATTTTTGAGAGGAATGGAAGATTCGATATAGGCCGATAGTTTTTTATATTTTCTGGGTCAAGGTTTGGCTTTTTCAAGAGAGGCTTTATTACTGCCACTTTTAGTGAGTTTGGTACACATCCAGTGGATAGAGAGCCGTTTATTATGTTCAACATAGGAGGGCCAAACACAGGAAGCAGCTCTTTCAGTAGTTTAGTTGGAATAGGGTCCAGTATGCAGCTTGAAGGTTTAGAGGCCATGATTATTTTCATCATTGTGTCAAGAGATATAGTACTAAAACACTTGAGCGTCTCTCTTGATCCTAGGTCCTGGCAGAGTTGTGCAGACTCAGGACAACTGAGGTTTGGAGGAATACGCAGGTTTAAAGAGGAGTCCGTAATTTGCTTTCTAATAATCATAATCTTTTCCTCAAAGAAGTTCATGAATTTATCACTGCTAAAGTGAAAGTCATCCTCTCTTGGGGAATGCTGCTTTTTAGTTAGCTTTGCGACAGTATTAAAAAGGAATTTCGGATTGTTCTTATTTTCCTCAATTAAGTTAGAAAAATAGGATGATCGAGCAGCAGTAAGGGCTCTACGGTACTGCACGGTACCGTCCTTCCAAGCTAGTCGGAAGACTTCCAGTTTGGTGTGGCGCCATTTCCGTTCCAATTTTCTGGAAGCTTGCTTCAGAGCTCGGGTATTTTCTGTGTACCAGGGAGCTAGTTTCTTATGAGACATTTTTTTTGTTTTTAGGGGTGCAACTGCATCTAGGGTATTGCGCAAGGTTAGATTGAGATCCTCAGTTAGGTGGTTAACTGATTTTTGTCCTCTGGCGTCCTTGGGTAGGCAGAGGGAGTCTGGAAGGGCATCAAGGAATCTTTGTGTTGTCTGTGAATTTATAGCACGACTTTTGATGTTCCTTGGTTGGGGTCTAAGCAGATTATTTGTTGCAATTGCAAACGTAATAAAATGGTGGTCCGATAGTCCAGGATTATGAGGAAAAACATTAAGATCCACCACATTTATTCCATGGGACAAAACTAGGTCCAGCGTATGACTGTGACAGTGAGTGGGTCCAGAGACATGTTGGACAAAACCCACTGAGTCGATAGGGTGCCATCAGGATGAGAAGTGTTGGACCACTACATAGGGAATAGGGTGCCATCAGGATGAGAAGTGTTAGACCACTACATAGGGAATAGGGTGCCATCAGGATGGGAAGTGTTGGACCACTACATAGGGAATAGGGTGCCATCAGGATGAGAAGTGTTGGACCACTACACAGGGAATAGGTTCCATCAGGATGAGAAGTGTTGGACCACTACACAGGGAATAGGGTGCCATCAGGATGAGAAGTGTTGGACCACTACACAGGGAATAGGTTCCATCAGGATGAGAAGTGTTGGACCACTACACAGGGAATAGGTTCCATCAGGATGAGAAGTGTTGGACCACTACACAGGGAATAGGGTTCCATCAGGATGAGAAGTGTTGGACCACTACATAGGGAATAGGGTGCCATCAGGATGAGAAGTGTTGGACCACTACATAGGGAATAGGGTGCCATCAGGATGAGAAGTGTTGGACCACTACATAGGGAATAGGGTGCCATCAGGATGAGAAGTGTTGGACCACTACATAGGGAATAGGGTGCCATCAGGATGAGAAGTGTTGGACCACTACATAGGGAATAGGGTGCCATCAGGATGAGAAGTGTTAGACCACTACATAGGGAATAGGGTGCCATCAGGATGAGAAGTGTTGGACCACTACATAGGGAATAGGGTGCCATCAGGATGAGAAGTGTTAGACCACTACATAGGGAATAGGGTGCCATCAGGATGGGAAGTGTTGGACCACTACATAGGGAATAGGGTGCCATCAGGATGAGAAGTGTTGGACCACTACACAGGGAATAGGTTCCATCAGGATGAGAAGTGTTGGACCACTACACAGGGAATAGGGTGCCATCAGGATGAGAAGTGTTGGACCACTACACAGGGAATAGGTTCCATCAGGATGAGAAGTGTTGGACCACTACACAGGGAATAGGTTCCATCAGGATGAGAAGTGTTGGACCACTACACAGGGAATAGGGTTCCATCAGGATGAGAAGTGTTGGACCACTGCACAGGGAATAGGTTCCATCAGGATGAGAAGTGTTGGACCACTACACAGGGAATAGGTTCCATCAGGATGAGAAGTGTTGGACCACTACACAGGGAATAGGGTGCCATCAGGATGAGAAGTGTTGGACCACTACACAGGGAATATGGTGCCATCAGGATGAGAAGTGTTGGACCACTACACAGGGAATAGGGTGCCATCAGGATGAGAAGTGTTGGACCACTACACAGGGAATAGGGTGCCATCAGGATGAGAAGTGTTGGACCACTACACAGGGAATAGGGTGCCATCAGGATGAGAAGTGTTGGACCACTACATAGGGAATAGGGTGCCATCAGGATGAGAAGTGCTGGACCACTACACAGGGAATAGGTTCCATCAGGATGAGAAGTGTTGGACCACTACATAGGGAATAGGGTGCCATCAGGATGAGAAGTGTTGGACCACTACACAGGGAATAGGGTGCCATCAGGATGAGAAGTGTTGGACCACTACATAGGGAATAGGGTGCCATCAGGATGAGAAGTGTTAGACCACTACACAGGGAATAGGTTCCATCAGGATGAGAAGTGTTGGACCACTACATAGGGAATAGGTTCCATCAGGATGAGAAGTGTTGGACCACTACATAGGGAATAGGGTGCCATCAGGATGAGAAGTGTTGGACCACTACACAGGGAATAGGGTGCCATCAGGATGAGAAGTGTTGGACCACTACATAGGGAATAGGTTCCATCAGGATGAGAAGTGTTGGACCACTACACAGGGAATAGGGTGCCATCAGGATGAGAAGTGTTGGACCACTACACAGGGAATAGGTTCCATCAGGATGAGAAGTGTTGGACCACTACACAGGGAATAGGTTCCATCAGGATGAGAAGTGTTGGACCACTACACAGGGAATAGGGTGCCATCAGGATGAGAAGTGTTGTCCATATTTCATGTTCAACAGAAGTTATTGTTTACTTCCTGTGTGAGAGAGAAGCCTCTGACAAATACGAGTCTGGCAGTCTGACAGTGTGTGTGTGTGTGTGTCGGTGTGTGTCTGTGTGTGTGTCTCTGTGTGTGTCTCTGTGTGTGTGTGTGTGTGTGTGTCTGTGTCTGTGTGTGTGTCTCTGTGTGTGTCTGTGTGTGTGTGTGTGTGTCTCTGTGTGTGTCTGTGTGTGTGTGTGTGTGTGTCTGTGTGTGTGTCTCTGTGTGTGTGTGTGTGTGTGTGTGTGTGTGTGTGTGCGTGCGTGCGTGTGTGCGCGTGCGTGCATGTGTGCGCGTGTGTGTGCATGCGTGTGTGTGTGTGCGTGTGTGTGTGTGCGTGTGTGTGTGTGTGTGTGTGTGCGTGTGTGTGTGTGTGTGTGTGTGTGTGCGCGCGTGCGTGTGTGTGTGTGCGCGCGTGCGTGTGTGTGCGTGTGTGTGTGTGTGCGTGTGTGCGTGCGTGTGTGTGTGTGCGCGTGCATGTGTGTGTGCGTGTGTGTGTGCGTGTGTGTGTGTGCATGTTTAAATCTGAGCCGTCAGACAAACAAACACTCCTCTCCTCCTGTTTACATTTCCTGCATCTTGTTTCCATTCCGTCGCCACCTTCCTTCACCCCGTCATATCGTGGGTGGCCTTGTCCTTGACATTCCTACTCAAAACTGGACACCACCCCCTCGACCCCCCACACACACCCCCACCCCCCTCCACTACCCTCAGCCACTACTTCCAATGAGATGCCTGTTTGGCCCTTCATAATAGTGTAGAATCATGAGAGAGAAGTGCCCTCTCTCTGTCCAAAACGTTCACTGATTCTCTCTCTCATTCTCAGAGCCACCAAGTGAGAGATTGAATTAGTTTAGTTTGGCTGCCAGCCTGCGAGTGGAGTTGTCAGGTTTCACCAGAATCATCATTTGCGTATCAAATGACTCCCTATTCCATTTTATAGTGCACTAATTACCCATAGACCTCTGGTCAAATGTAGTGCACTATGTAGGGAATAGGGTGCCATTTGGGAAATATACATTATTAGCATGTTATTCTGTTAGCCTGTTAGCTGAATGGGGGAAACAGACATTATTACCATGTTATTCTGTTAACATGTTAGCTGAATGGGGGAAATAGACATTATTAGCATGTTATTCTGTTAGCCTGTTAGCTGAATGGGGGAAACAGACATTATTACCATGTTATTCTGTTAGCCTGTTAGCATGGCTCATTTGATAGAAGCCTTGGTTGCATTACATGCAGCCGTACACAAGGCTTTCAGGGTTGAACCAGTTGAAGAGGCTATTTGCTGCCCCCTCCCCCCCCCCCACGCACTGATCCAAGCTTGCCCTCTGTAAACACTTCCAAATTACCTCAGCGAGGCAACGAGAGATTTTAATTGGCTGCTGCCTCCTTGGACACATCCCAGGGCAGGATGTGAGGAAATGTTGGCACGGACAGACAACAGACACACGGATGGACAACAGACACACGGACAGACAACAGACACACGGACGGACGGATGGACTGCATGGATGGATACTCACACACACACACACACACGGACGCTCACACACAGTGACACACATGGCCGTGGGTCCAGCCCCCCTTCTCCAGCCCCTTCCCTCCACCTCCTATCGCCTCACGAAGGTGCTTCTCTCCACTGTGAGTTGACCCTGGGTGAATCCACAACAGGCATGCTGTCATAGTTGGCCGCCCGGCGTGGAGAGAGAGAGAGAGAGAGAGAGAGAGAGAGAGAGAGAGAGAGAGAGAGAGAGAGAGAGAGAGAGAGAGAGAGAGAGAGAGAGAGAGAGAGAGAGAGAGAGAGAGAGAGAGAGAGAGAGAGAGAGAGAGAGAGAGAGAGAGAGAGAGAGAGAGAGAGAGAGAGAGAGAGAGAGAGAGAGAGAGAGAGAGAGAGAGAGAGAGAGAGAGAGAGAGAGAGAGAGAGAGAGAGAGAGAGAGAGAGAGAGAGAGAAAGAGAGAGCCTGGGAGATGTCCTGGCTCGGTTCCGTCTCAACGTGCAAAGCCTCAAGGAGCAGATCGGGTTACCAGGCGGAGTGGACATGAAAAGTGCACGTTATACGTCGTTGCCAGGATTCCCAGGTCTCTCGTCCTTCTCTTAAGGCACAGAGGACCAGCTGCATCATCAAACAGTCACAAGTCATGTCGCCTTCGGAGTCTTTCAGGAAATGGCAGGGGATTTTAAGATGGCAGAGAAAACGCAGGGTCGATCCACGTCTGTACTTATCCACTACTTTGATATCCCACTGGGGACTTTTCCCTTCGCAACGCTCCCCACGTCCAGCTACAGAACTAGCTGAGTACAGCTCCAGAGCTAGGCGTGTGTGTCTGTGTGTGTGTGTCTGCGTGTGTGTGTGTGTGTGTGTGTGTGTGTCTGTGTGTGTGTGTCTGTGTGTGTGTGTGTGTGTGTGTGTGTGTGTGTGTGTGTGTGTGTGTCTGTGTGTGTGTGTGTGTGTCTGTGTCTGTGTGTGTGTGTCTGCGTGTGTGTGTGTGTGTGTGTGTGTGTGTGTGTGTGTGTGTGTGTGTGTGTGTGTGTGTGTGTGTGTGTGTGTGTGTGTGTGTGTGCTCAAGACGTGGCTGCAGGGCTGCGGTCCAGCTGACTTTACGGGCCTGGTTAAACCCCTGGCTCCCTCTGAGTGACGAAAGGGGTCAGAAAACAGCCAATTAAGCAAATCATGTGTTGAATAAGGCTTCTACACATCCAATCAGCCTAGAGGGAGAGAGAGGAGAGATCTGGACTCTGGAGACCCCTTTCCTGTCACCATTCCTTCACCCCCAACCCCTCCAGTCCCTTTCTAGATAATGATCCCAAATACCCAGAATGACTGTATAACCAGGAACAACGGCCCGCTGTTACAAAATATCTCCTGATGTAAGAGCACGATATCCTGTGATGTTATGAGCACAAACAGGAAGCCTCGCTGATAGGTTCTCTAGACACAGGAAGCCTCTCTGATAGATTCTTTAGACACAGGAAGCCTCTCTGATAGATTCTCTAGACACAGGAAGCCTCTCTCATAGGTTCTCTAGACACAAGAAGCCTCTCTGATAGGTTCTCTAGACACAAGAAGCCTCTCTGATAGGTTCTCTAGACACAAGAAGCCTGGCTGGAAGCCTCTCTGATTGGTTCTCTAGACACTATCCTCACTCAAACAACATGTGGACCATAAACAACTAGGAGTTGGCTGTCTGAATCATACAGGTCTCATACTCATACACGTCTCCCTCAGGTCTCATACAGGTCTCCCTCAGGTCTCTTATACAGGTCTCCCTCAGGTCTCCCTCAGGTCTCATACAGGTCTTCCTCAGGTCTCCCTCAGGTCTCATACAGGTCTCCCTCAGGTCTCCCTCAGGTCTCTTACAGGTCTCCCTCAGGTCTCATACAGGTGTCCCTCAGGTCTCCCTCAGGTCTCCCTCAGGTCTCATACAGGTCTTCCTCAGGTCTCCCTCAGGTCTCCCTCAGGTCTCATACAGGTCTCCCTCAGGTCTCTTATACAGGTCTCCCTCAGGTCTCCCTCATGTCTCATACAGGTCTCCCTCAGGTCTCCCTCAGGTCTCATACAGGTCTTCCTCAGGTCTCCCTCAGGTCTCCCTCAGGTCTCATACAGGTCTCCCTCAGGTCTCATACAGGTCTCCCTCAGGTCTCCCTCAGGTCTCATACAGGTCTCCCTCAGGTCTCTTATACAGGTCTCCCTCAGGTCTCATACAGGTCTCCCTCAGGTCTCATACAGGTCTCCCTCAGGTCTCCCTCATGTCTCATACAGGTCTCCCTCAGGTCTCCCTCAGGTCTCCCTCAGGTCTCATACAGGTCTCCCTCAGGTCTCTTATACAGGTCTCCCTCAGGTCTCATACAGGTCTCCCTCAGGTCTCTTATACAGGTCTCCCTCAGGTCTCCCTCATGTCTCATACAGGTCTCCCTCAGGTCTCCCTCAGGCCTGCCTCAGGTCTCTTATACAGGTCTCCCTCAGGTCTCATACAGGTCTCCCTTAGGTCTCCCTCAGGTCTGCCTCAGGTCTCTTATACAGGTCTCCCTCAGGTCTCCCTCGGGTCTCATTCAGGTCTCCCTCACGTCTCCCTCAGGTCTCCCTCAGGTCTCCCTCTGGTCTCCCTCATGTCTCCCTCAGGTCTCATACAGGTCTCCCTCAACTCTCCCTCAGGTCTCATACAGGTCTCCCTCAGGTCTCATACAGGTCTCCCTCAGGTCTCATACAGGTCTCCCTCAGGTCTCATACAGGTCTCCCTCAGGTCTCATACAGGTCTCCCTCTGGTCTCCCTCAGGTCTCTCTCAGGTCTCCCTCAGGTCTCCCTCTGATCTCCCTCTGATCTCCCTCAGGTCTCCCTCTGATCTCCCTCTGATCTCCCTCTGGTCTCCCTCAGGTCTCCCTCAGGTCTCTCTCAGGTCTCCCTCAGGTCTCCTCTGATCTCCCTCAGGTCTCCCTCTGATCTCCCTCAGGTCTCCCTCTGGTCTCTTTTTGTGTACATCCATATTTCCCTGATTTGAAAAGTTATTATATTTGGTATTTATGGGACAAACACTGACAAGTGTTTTCTATGTTCTGCAGAGAGACAATCGCTAGACAGATATGGTCAGGGGCCAAGCTCAGCAGGCTGTAGTCCAAAGACTAAATCACATAGTTTACATGCAAGATCATATTTGGCCTTTTTCTCATTCAATACAATGGCACAGTACAAGGTAGTGAAATGGTGAACAGCAATTCTCCAAGTTCCATCCCCTCTTGGATACACAGTTACTTTGAACTATGACCCACTCTTGGACATACAGTTTGAACTATGACCCCCTCTTGGACATACAGTTTGAACTATGACCCCCTCTTGGACATACAGTTTGAACTAAGGCCCTCTCTTGGACATACAGTTTGAACTATGACCCCCTCTTGGATATACAGTTTGAACTATGACCTCTCTTGGACATACAGTTTGAACTAAAGCCCTCTCTTGGACATACAGTTTGAACTATGACCCCCTCTTGGACATACAGTTTGAACTAAGGCCATCTCTTGGACATACAGTTTGAACTATGACCCACTCTTGGACATACAGTTTGAACTATGACCCCCTCTTAGACATACAGTTTGAACTAAGGCCCTCTCTTGGACATACAGTTTGAACTATGACCCCCTCTTGGACATACAGTTTGAACTAAGGCCCTCTCTTGGACATACAGTTTGAACTATGACCCCCTCTTGGACATACAGTTTGAACTATGACCCCCTCTTAGACATACAGTTTGAACTATGACCCCCTCTTAGACATACAGTTTGAACTAAGGCCCTCTCTTGGACATACAGTTTGAACTATGACCCCCTCTTGGACATACAGTTTGAACTATGACCCCTCATTGCCTTCCAGTCTGCTCGAGTTAGTTATGTCTTTTGTGTTTTCACTCAACTCATCTCATCTGGTTAAACGATATCAATACCTTCTTCTATTCTCCTCTCACACGCCAAAACGACGATGATACGTGTGTGAATCATCTTAGCCTGCTTCGGCAATATGGGATTGATACGGCACATGTCTGGTATAATCTGCTAGGGAAGGAGGAGGAAGGAATGGAATGACTTCTTGGTGCAGCAGAGCATGGTACTGAAGGAGATCTCTCAGCTTGTAAATCCAACCGTCTGAGGTGCAGCAGGATTAGTGGAGCTGAAGGAAACATCTGAACTGAAGGAAATGTCTCTGTTTTTTCTCTGCTTCCTTCGGAACAGTGACCTGGCTTGGAACAAGCTGTCCTCTCTGAACCCGCTCTCCTTCTCCAGTCTGCCTGCCCTCATCAAACTGTGAGTCCTTCACTGTTTTATTCATTCATATGAACCAGGCAGAGTTCAAGTCAGTCGGAAATGGATGATGTGTCCATTAAATCAAGTTATATTGTATAAAAAATGTATGTTTTGCTTGATTAATGATTACTAGATTGCTATTGCTTAGTTATCGGGTGGTAGATGATGTGTTTCTCATACTCTCTCTCTCTCACTCTCTCTCCCTCTCCCCCCCCCCCTCCCCCCCCCCCCCTCTCTCTCTCCCGCTCTCGCTCCCTCTCCCGCTCTCCCCCCTTCCCCCCCCCTCTCTCTCTCTCTCTCCCTCCCTCCCTCCCTCCCTCCCCTCCCTCCCTCCCTCCCTCCCTCCCTCTCTCTCCCCTCCCTCCCTCTTTCTCTCTCTCTCTCTCTCTCTCTCTCCCTCCCACTTCCTCCCCCTCCCTTCTCTCTCCCCCAGTGATCTTACTTCCAACCGGTTGTCCTATCTGCCTGTATCTGGGCTCCATGGACTCACACACCTCAAACTAGCTGGCAACGAGGACCTGCAGGAGCTACTGCCTGCTGAGAGCCTCCCCAAACTGAGGTACCTGTAGTAATCCTGTAGTAATGCTGGGGGTGGTGGTGGTGCTTTTGGTGATGCTGGTGGTGGTGTTGGTGGTGCTTTTGGTGATGCTGGTGATGCTGGTGGTGGTGCTTTTGGTGATGCTGGTGGTGGTGGTGCTTTTGGTGATGCTGGTGGTGGTGGTGGAGACAAATGAGACATGGATTTTGTGTGTGTACCATTCAGAGGGTGAAGGGGCAAGACAAAATATTTAAGTGCCTTTGAACGGGGTATGGTAGTAGGTGCCAGGAGCACCACCACAATAGAAGCATTAGAGTCAACATGGGCCAGCATCCCAGTGGAATGCTTTCGACACCTTGTAGAGTCCATGACCTGATGAATTGAGGCTGTTCTGGGGACAATAGGGGGTGCAACTCAATATTAGGAAGGTGTTCTTAATGTTTTGTCCACTCAGTGTATGCTGATTGCATTGCCACCAAAACTTTATTCCTTTGCGGTCTCTCTCTCTCACGTCTCTCTCTCTCTCTCTCACGCCTCTCTCTCTCTCTCTCAGATCTCTCTCTCACGTCTCTCTCTCATGTCTCTCTCTCACATCTCTCTCTCATGTCTCTCTCTCATGCCTCTCTCATGTCTCTCTCTCACATCTCTCTCACACGTCTCTCACACGTCTCTCTCGCTCACGTCTCTCTCGCTCATGTCTCTCTCACGTCTCTCTCTCTCTGACGTCTCTCTCTCTCTCTCACGTCTCTCTCGCTCACGTTTCTCTCTCACGTCTCTCTTGCTCACGTCTCACTCTCACGTCTCTCTCTCACGTCTCTCTCATAGATCATCTATTGCCTCAGCAACGAACAGGGCTCCGATGATATTTAACTCAAAAGATGCCCAACGATTGAACAGAGCAGTAGCTGGGTTTATCTGTCTGGAGCAAGTACCATTCTGTAACTTTGGCTAATACACTGTGGTATTGTGATGGTATCAAGTATGGTAATACTAAACCTGGTATCACTATCGAAGTCAAAATTCTGGTATTGAGACATCACTAGGTGGTGGTGGAGATGGTGGTGAAAATTAGGAGGAAGAGGAGGAGGAGGAAGAGGAGGAGGTGGGGGAGGAGGAGGAAGAGGAGGAGGTGGGGGAGGAGGAGGAAGAGGAGGAGGTGGGGAGGAGGAGGAAGAGGAGGAGGTGGGGGAGGTGGGGAGGAGGAGGAAGAGGAGGAGGTGGGGGAGGAGGTGGGGGAGGAGGAGGAGGAAGAGGAGGTGGGGGAGGAGGAGGAAGAGGAGGAAGTGGGGGAGGAGGTGGGGGAGGAGGAGGAGGAAGAGGAGGTGGGGGAGGAGGAGGAAGAGGAGGAAGTCGGGGAGGAGTTGGAGGAGGGTGAGGAGGAGG
>NW_022263055.1:70000-88405 GCF_002021735.2 Oncorhynchus kisutch
CTCTCTATCTCTACTGTTCTCTCTCTCTCTCTACTGTTCTCTCTCTATCTCTACTGTTCTCTCTCTCTCTCTACTGTTCTCTCTCTCTCTCTACTGTTCTCTCTCTATCTCTACTGTTCTCTCTCTCTCTCTCTCTCTCTCTCTCTACTGTTCTCTCTCTACTGTTCTCTCTCTCTCTCTCTCTCTCTACTGTTCTCTCTCTCTCTCTACTGTTCTCCCTCTCTCTCTCTCTCTCTCTCTCTCTCTCTCTCTACTGTTCTCTCTCTCTCTCTCTACTGTTCTCTCTCTATCTCTACTGTTCTCTCTCTCTCTACTGTTCTCTCTCTCTCTCTCTCTCTCTACTGTTCTCTCTCTATCTCTACTGTTCTCTCTCTCTCTACTGTTCTCTCTCTCTCTCTCTCTCTACTGTTCTCTCTCTATCTCTACTGTTCTCTCTCTCTCTATATCTCTACTGTTCTCTCTCTCTCTCTACTGTTCTCTCTCTCTCTATATCTCTACTGTTCTCTCTCGCTACTGTTCTCTCTCTCTCTCTCTATATATCTCTACTATTCTCTCTCTACTGTTCTCTCTCTCTATATATCTCTACTGTTCTGTCTCTGTCTCTGTCTCTGTCTCTGTCTCTGTCTCTGTCTCTCTCTGTCTCTGTCTCTGTCTCTGTCTCTGTCTCTGTCTCTCTCTCTCTGTCTCTCTCTCTCTCTCTGTCTCTGTCTCTGTCTCTCTCTCTCTCTGTCTCTCTCTCTCTGGTCTGGGGAAATGCATCATCTAGTGAAGTTAGGAGGCTGCAGAATGCAGAGAACAAAGCTATGATAGATATGGTTCTTCTGTTGCAGTCATGCGCAGTGTTCTTGGTTGGTCATCAATTGACAAGATAATTGAAAAAAACATGGCTATTTTATTTCATAATATACCTCATTTAAAACGGCCAAGTTCTCTTCACAACAGTATTCAGTTGGTAAGAGACAGACATTCAGTAAATACGAGGAATAGATTGTCCACCATCTATACGTTGTCCAGACAGAACAGTACTCAGTTGGTAAGAGACAGACATTCAGTAAATACGAGGAATAGATTGTCCACCATCTATACGTTGTCCAGACAGAACAGTACTCAGTTGGTAAGAGACAGACATTCAGTAAATACGAGGAATAGATTGTCCACCATCTATACGTTGTCCAGACAGAACAGTACTCAGTTGGTAAGAGACAGACATTCAGTAAATACTAGGAATAGATTATCCACCATCTATACGTTATCCAGACAGAACAGTACTCAGTTGGTAAGAGACAGACATTCAGTAAATACTAGGAATAGATTATCCACCATCTATACGTTATCCAGACAGAACAGTACTCAGTTGGTAAGAGACAGACATTCAGTAAATACGAGGAATAGATTATCCACCATCTATACGTTGTCCAGACAGAACAGTACTCAGTTGGTAAGAGACAGACATTCAGTAAATACGAGGAATAGATTGTCCACCATCTATACGTTATCCAGACAGAACAGTACTCAGTTGGTAAGAGACAGACATTCAGTAAATACTAGGAATAGATTATCCACCATCTATACGTTATCCAGACAGAACAGTACTCAGTTGGTAAGAGACAGACATTCAGTAAATACTAGGAATAGATTATCCACCATCTATACGTTATCCAGACAGAACAGTACTCAGTTGGTAAGAGACAGACATTCAGTAAATACGAGGAATAGATTTGTCCACCATCTATACGTTATCCAGACAGAACAGTACTCAGTTGGTAAGAGACAGACATTCAGTAAATACTAGGAATAGATTATCCACCATCTATACGTTATCCAGACAGAACAGTACTCAGTTGGTAAGAGACAGACATTCAGTAAATACGAGGAATAGATTTGTCCACCATCTATACGTTATCCAGACAGAACAGTACTCAGTTGGTAAGAGACAGACATTCAGTAAATACGAGGAATAGATTATCCACCATCTATACGTTATCCAGACAGAACAGTACTCAGTTGGTAAGAGACAGACATTCAGTAAATACTAGGAATAGATTATCCACCATCTATACGTTGTCCAGACAGAACAGTACTCAGTTGGTAAGAGACAGACATTCAGTAAATACTAGGAATAGATTATCCACCATCTATACGTTATCCAGACAGAACAGTACTCAGTTGGTAAGAGACAGACATTCAGTAAATACTAGGAATAGATTATCCACCATCTATACGTTATCCAGACAGAACAGTACTCAGTTGGTAAGAGACAGACATTCAGTAAATACTAGGAATAGATTATCCACCATCTATACGTTGTCCAGACAGAACAGTACTCAGTTGGTAAGAGACAGACATTCAGTAAATACTAGGAATAGATTATCCACCATCTATACGTTGTCCAGACAGAACAGTACTCAGTTGGTAAGAGACAGACATTCAGTAAATACTAGGAATAGATTATCCACCATCTATACGTTATCCAGACAGAACAGTACTCAGTTGGTAAGAGACAGACATTCAGTAAATACTAGGAATAGATTATCCACCATCTATACGTTATCCAGACAGAACAGTACTCAGTTGGTAAGAGACAGACATTCAGTAAATACTAGGAATAGATTATCCACCATCTATACGTTATCCAGACAGAACAGTACTCAGTTGGTAAGAGACAGACATTCAGTAAATACGAGGAATAGATTATCCACCATCTATACGTTGTCCAGACAGAACAGTACTCAGTTGGTAAGAGACAGACATTCAGTAAATACGAGGAATAGATTGTCCACCATCTATACGTTATCCAGACAGAACAGTACTCAGTTGGTAAGAGACAGACATTCAGTAAATACTAGGAATAGATTATCCACCATCTATACGTTATCCAGACAGAACAGTACTCAGTTGGTAAGAGACAGACATTCAGTAAATACTAGGAATAGATTATCCACCATCTATACGTTATCCAGACAGAACAGTACTCAGTTGGTAAGAGACAGACATTCAGTAAATACGAGGAATAGATTTGTCCACCATCTATACGTTATCCAGACAGAACAGTACTCAGTTGGTAAGAGACAGACATTCAGTAAATACTAGGAATAGATTATCCACCATCTATACGTTATCCAGACAGAACAGTACTCAGTTGGTAAGAGACAGACATTCAGTAAATACGAGGAATAGATTTGTCCACCATCTATACGTTATCCAGACAGAACAGTACTCAGTTGGTAAGAGACAGACATTCAGTAAATACTAGGAATAGATTATCCACCATCTATACGTTGTCCAGACAGAACAGTACTCAGTTGGTAAGAGACAGACATTCAGTAAATACTAGGAATAGATTATCCACCATCTATACGTTATCCAGACAGAACAGTACTCAGTTGGTAAGAGACAGACATTCAGTAAATACTAGGAATAGATTATCCACCATCTATACGTTATCCAGACAGAACAGTACTCAGTTGGTAAGAGACAGACATTCAGTAAATACTAGGAATAGATTATCCACCATCTATACGTTGTCCAGACAGAACAGTACTCAGTTGGTAAGAGACAGACATTCAGTAAATACTAGGAATAGATTATCCACCATCTATACGTTGTCCAGACAGAACAGTACTCAGTTGGTAAGAGACAGACATTCAGTAAATACTAGGAATAGATTATCCACCATCTATACGTTATCCAGACAGAACAGTACTCAGTTGGTAAGAGACAGACATTCAGTAAATACTAGGAATAGATTATCCACCATCTATACGTTATCCAGACAGAACAGTACTCAGTTGGTAAGAGACAGACATTCAGTAAATACTAGGAATAGATTATCCACCATCTATACGTTGTCCAGACAGAAAAGAGAAATAGGCAAAAGAACATTTAGATTTAGAGCAATAAAGAAATGGAATAAATTAACTGAGCAAACTAGAAACCTCTCAATATATAAACTTAAACATGATTTAAAAACCATTTAAATATCATACATATAAATGCTGTGGGACACAACATTCGCAGATGAAGAATCAATATGTTTTAGATGGAGTATTTATTGGGTTATTATGTTAGTATATAATGTATGTCTGTAATAGTGTGTTATATGTGTTCGTATTATGAATTGTATTTGAATGTTTAAGGACTTTTGGAAGATTAGTCCAAATGAGGACTAAAAGAGATCCAAATCAAATCTCTCTCGCTCTCCTTTTCTCTCTCCTTTTCTCTCTCCTGTTCTCTCTCTCGCTCTCCTTTTCTCTCTCCTTTCCCCTCCTTCAATGATCTCTCCTGTTCTCTATCTCTCTCCTTTTCTCTCTCTCTCTCTCTCTCTCTCTCTCTCTCTCTCCTTTTCTCTCTCCTTTCCTCTCCTTCAATGATCTCTCCTGTTCTCTATCTCTCTCCTGTTCTCTCTCTCTCTCCTGTTCTCTCTCTCTCTCTCCTTTTCTCTCTCCTTTCCTCTCCTTGCATGATCGCTCTCCTGTTCTCTATCTCTCTCCTGTTCTCTCTCTCTCTCCTGTTCTCTCTCTCTCTCTCTCCTTTTCTCTCTCCTTTCCTCTCCTTCAACGATCTCTCTCCTGTTCTCTCTCTCTCTCTCCTGTTCTCTCTCTCTCTCTCTCTCTCCTTTTCTCTCTCCTTTCCCCTCCTTCAATGATCTCTCCTGTTCTCTCTCTCTCTCTCCAGTTCTCTCTCTCTCTCCCCTGTTCTCTCTCTCTCTCTCCTGTTCTCTCTCTCTCTCTCTCTCCTGTTCTCTCTCTCTCTCTCCTGTTCTCTCTCTCTCTCTCCTGTTCTCTCTCTCTCCTGTTCTCTCTCCTGTTCTCTCTCCTGTTCTCTCTCTCTCTCTCCTGTTCTCTCTCTCTCTCTCCTGTTCTCTCTCTCTCCTGTTCTCTCTCCTGTTCTCTCTCCTGTTCTCTCTCTCTCTCTCCTGTTCTCTCTCCTGTTATCTCTCTTTTTCTTCCAGTTTCAATGTAAGGTCTTTATTGGCATGGTAAACGTATGTTAACATTGCCAAGGCAAGTGAAGTAGACAATAAACAAAAGTTAAATAAACTATTAAAAATGAACAGTAAACATTACACTCACAAGTTCAGAAAGAACAAATACTTTTAAAATGTCATATGATGGCTTTATTACAGTGTTGTAATGATGTGAAAATAATTTAAGTACAAAAGGGAAAATAAATAAATGTAATATAGGTTGTATTTACAATGGTGTCTGTTCTTCACTGGTTGCCCTTTTCTTGTGGCAATAGGTCACACATCTTGCTGCTGTAATGGCACAACTGTGGTATTTCACCCAATACATATGGGAGTTTATGAAAATTGGGTTTGTTTTCGAGTTCTTTGTGGGTCTGTGTAATCTGAGGGAAATATGTGTCTCTAATATGGTCATACATTGGGCAGGAGGTTAGGAAGTGCAGCTCAGTTTCCACCTCATTTTATGGGCAGTGGGCACATAGCCTGTCTTCTCTTGAGAGCCAGGTCTGCCTTTCTCAATAGCAAGGCTATGCTCACTGAGTCTGTACATACTCAAAGCTTTCCTTAATTTTGGGTCAGTCACAGTGGCCAGGGATTCTGCCACTGTGTACTCTCTGTTTAAGGCCAAATAGCATTCTAGTTTGCTCAGTTTTTTTGTTAATTCTTTCCAATGTTAATTATCATTTTGTTTTCTCATGATTTGGTTGGGTCTAATTGTGTTGCTGTCCTGGAGCTCTGTGGGGTCTGTTTGTGTTTGTGAACAGAGCACCAGGACCAGTTGGCTTAGGGGACTCTTCTCCAGGTTCATCTCTCTGTAGGTGATGGTTTTGTTATGGAAGGTTTGGGAATCTCTTCCTTTTTGGTGGTTGTAGAATTTAACGGCTCTTTTCTGGATTTTGATAATTAGCGGGTATCCGCCTAATTCTGCTCTGCATGCATTATTTGATGTTCTACGTTGTACACGGAGGATATTTTTGCAGAATTCTGCATGCAGACTCTCAATTTGGTGTTTGTCCCATTTTGTGAATTATTGGTTGGTGAGCGGACCCCAGACCTCACAACCGTAAAGGGCAATGGGCTCTATAACTGATTCAAGTATTTTTAGCCTGATCCTAATTGGTATGTCGAATTGTATGTTCCTTTTGATGGCATAGAATGCCTTTCTTGCCTTGTCTCTCAGATCGTTCACAGCTTTGTGGAAGTTACCTGTGGCGCTGATGTTTAGGCCAAGGTATGTATAGTTTTTTGTGTGTTCCAGGGCAACCGTGTCTAGATGGCATTTGTATTCTTGGTCCTGGCGACTGGACCTTTTTTGGAACACCATTATTTTTGTCTTACTGAGATTTACTGTCAGGGCCCAGGTCTGACAGAATCTGTGCAGAATATCTAAGTGCTGCTGTAGGCCCTCCTTGGTTGGTGACAGAAGCACCAGATCATCAGCAAACAGTAGACATTTGACTTCAGATTCTGGTAGGGTGAGGCCGGGTGCTGCAGACTGTTCTAGTGCCCTCGCCAATTCGTTGATATATATGTTGAAGAGGGTGGGGCTTAAGCTGCATCCCTGTCTCACCCCACGGCCCCTCTGGAAAGAAATGTGTGTGTCTTTTGCCAATTTTAACCGCACACTTGTTGTTTGTGTTCATGGATTTTATAATGTTGTATGTTGTTCCCCCAACACCACTTTCCATCCATTTGTATAGCAGACCCTCATGCCAAATTAGATTCTATGGATTCTTCAATTTCATTGAGCTGATTTCTGACGTGCTGTTCCTTCTTTCTCCGTAGTGTATTTCTGTATTGTTTTAGTGATTCACCATAGTGAAGGCGTAGACTCAGGTTTTCTGGGTCTCTGTGTTTTTGGTGGACAGGTTTCTCCATTTCTTTCTTAGGTTTTTGCATTCTTCATCAAACCATTGTTGTTATTGTTCAAGGGGTTGTCTGCTTGAAATGTTTAGATTTGATAGGGAAGCTGTGGTCAAATAAACTGGTTAAGTTTTCTACTATCAAGTTTACACCTTCACTATCACAGTGAAACGTTTTACCCAGGAAATTGTCTAAAAGGGATTGAATTTGTTGTTGCCAAATTTTTTTTTACACACTACTTTCCTTCCATCTATAGCATTTCTTAATATTATTTAGTTCCTTTGGCGTTGATGCCTCATGATTGAGTATTGCTCTGTTCAAGTAGACTGTGATTTTGCTGTGGTCTGATAGGGGTGTCAGTGGGCTGACTGTGAACGCTCTGGGAGACTCTGGGTTGAGGTCAGTGATAAAGTAGTCTGCAGTACTACTGCCAAGAGATGAGCTATAGGTGTACCTACCATAGGAGTCCCCTCGAAGCCTACCATTGACTATGTACATACCCAGCGTGCGAAGGAGCTGCAGGAGTTGTGACCCATTTTTGTTGGTTATGTTGGTTATGTAGTTGTGTCTGGGGGGGGGCATGTGAGGGAGGGAATGCTGTCACCTACAGGCAGGTGTTTGTCCCCCTGTGTGCTGAGGGTGTCAGGTTTTTGTCCGGTTCTGGCATTTAGATCGCCACAGACTAGTACATGTCCCTGAGCCTGGAAATTGTTGATCTCCCCCTCTAGGATGAAGAAGCTGTCATTGTTAAAGTATGGGGATTCTATTGGGGGGATATAGGTAGATATAGGTAGATATAGGTAGATATAGGTAGATATAGGTAGATATAGGTGGATATAGGTGGATATAGGTAGATATAGGTAGATATAGGTAGATATAGGTAGATATAGGTGGATATAGGTGGATATAGGTAGATATAGGTAGATATAGGTAGATATAGGTAGATATAGGTGGATATAGGTAGATATAGGTAGATATAGGTAGATATAGGTAGATATAGGTGGATATAGGTGGATATAGGTAGATATAGGTAGATATAGGTGGATATAGGTAGATATAGGTAGATATAGGTAGATATAGGTATATATAGGTATATATAGGTAGATACAGGTAGATATAGGTAGATATAGGTAGATATAGGTAGATATAGGTAGATATAGGTTGATATAGGTAGATATAGGTATATATAGGTGGATATAGGTAGATATAGGTAGATATAGGTGGATATAGGTAGATATAGGTGGATATAGGTAGATATAGGTAGATATAGGTAGATATAGGTGGATATGGGTAGATATGGGTGGATATAGGTGGATATAGGTGGATATAGGTAGATATAGGTGGATATAGGTAGATATAGGTAGATATAGGTGGATATAGGTAGATATAGGTGGATATAGGTGGATATAGGTAGATATAGGTGGATATAGGTAGATATAGGTGGATATAGGTAGATATAGGTAGATATAGGTAGATATAGGTGGATATAGGTAGATATAGGTAGATATAGGTGGATATAGGTAGATATAGGTGGATATAGGTAGATATAGGTGGATATAGGTGGATATAGGTAGATATAGGTGGATATAGGTAGATATAGGTAGATATAGGTAGATATAGGTGGATATAGGTGGATAAGGTAGGATATAGGTAGATATAGGTGGATATAGGTAGATATAGGTAGATATAGGTGGATATAGGTAGATATAGGTAGATATAGGTGGATATAGGTGGATATAGGTAGATATAGGTAGAGATAGGTAGATATAGGTAGATATAGGTAGATATAGGTGGATATGGGTAGATATGGGTGGATATAGGTAGATATAGGTGGATATAGGTGGATATAGGTAGATATAGGTGGATATAGGTAGATATAGGTAGATATAGGTAGATATAGGTGGATATAGGTAGATATAGGTGGATATAGGTGGATATAGGTAGATATAGGTGGATATAGGTAGATATAGGTGGATATAGGTAGATATAGGTAGATATAGGTGGATATAGGTAGATATAGGTAGATATAGGTAGATATAGGTGGATATAGGTGGATATAGGTAGATATAGGTAGATATAGGTAGATATAGGTAGATATAGGTGGATATAGGTGGATATAGGTGGATATAGGTAGATATAGGTAGATATAGGTAGATATAGGTGGATATAGGTAGATATAGGTAGATATAGGTAGATATAGGTGGATATAGGTAGATATAGGTGGATATAGGTGGATATAGGTAGATATAGGTAGATATAGGTGGATATAGGTAGATATAGGTAGATATAGGTAGATATAGGTAGATATAGGTATATATAGGTATATATAGGTAGATACAGGTAGATATAGGTAGATATAGGTAGATATAGGTAGATATAGGTTGATATAGGTAGATATAGGTATATATAGGTGGATATAGGTAGATATAGGTAGATATAGGTGGATATAGGTAGATATAGGTGGATATAGGTAGATATAGGTAGATATAGGTAGATATGGGTGGATATGGGTAGATATGGGTGGATATAGGTAGATATAGGTGGATATAGGTGGATATAGGTAGATATAGGTGGATATAGGTAGATATAGGTAGATATAGGTGGATATAGGTAGATATAGGTGGATATATAGGTGATATAGTAGATATAGGTGGATATAGGTAGATATAGGGTAGATATAGGTAGATATAGGTGGATATAGGTAGATATAGGTAGATATAGGTGGATATAGGTAGATATAGGTGGATATAGGTGAGATATAGGTGGATATAGGTGGATATAGGTAGATATAGGTGGATATAGGTTAGATAAGGTAGGATATAGGTAGATATAGGTGAGATATAGGTGGATATAGGTAGATATAGGTAGATATAGTAGATATAGGTGGATATAGGTGGATATAGGTCGGATATAGGTGTATATAGGTGATATAGGTAGATATAGGTAGATATAGGTGGATATAGGTGGATATAGGTAGGATATAGGTAGATATAGGTGGATATAGGTAGATATAGGTAGATATAGGTGGATATAGGTGGATATAGGGTAGATATAGGTAGGATATAGGTGGATATAGGTGGATATAGGTGGATATAGGTAGATATAGGTGGATATAGGTGGATATAGGTGGATATAGGTAGATATAGGTGGATATAGGTGGATATAGGTGGATATAGGTGGATATAGGTGGATATAGGTGGATATAGGTGGATATAGGTGGATATAGGTAGATATAGGTGGATATAGGTGGATATAGGTGGATATAGGTGGATATAGGTGGATATAGGTGGATATAGGTGGATATAGGTGGATATAGGTAGATATAGGTGGATATAGGTGGATAAGGTGGATATAGGTAGATATAGGTGGATATAGGTGGATATAGGTGGATATAGGTAGATATAGGTGGATATAGGTGGATATAGGTAGATATAGGTAGATATAGGTAGATTAGGTGATAGGTGGATATAGGTGGATATAGGTGGATATAGGTAGATATAGGTGGATATAGGTGATATAGGTGGATATAGGTGGATATAGGTGGATATAGGTGGATATAGGTGGATATAGGTAGATATAGGTGGATATAGGTAGATATAGGTGGATATAGGTAGATATAGGTAGATATAGGTGGATATAGGTTAGATATAGGTAGATATAGGTGGATATAGGTAGATATAGGTGGATATAGGTGGATATAGGTAGATATAGGTGGATATAGGTAGATATAGGTAGATATAGGTGGATATAGGTGGATATAGGTAGATATAGGTGGATATAGGTGGATATAGGTGGATATAGGTAGATATAGGTAGATATAGGTGGATATAGGTAGATATAGGTGGATATAGGTGGATATAGGTGGATATAGGTGGATATAGGTGGATATAGGTGGATATAGGTGGATACAGGTGGATACAGGTAGATATAGGTAGATATAGGTGGATATAGGTAGATATAGGTGGATATAGGTGGATATAGGTAGATATAGGTGGATATAGGTGGATATAGGTGGATATAGGTGGATATAGGTGGATATAGGTGGATACAGGTGGATACAGGTGGATTTAGGTGGAGGACATGTTTCTTTGTTGAGATCATTTCCTGTTGAATTTCAAGCCAGATGTAAAATGTTCCTGTTTTGACCAATTTAATAGAGTGCGTTAGGTCTGCTCTATACCAAATTAGCATTCCCCCTGTCTCTTCCTCATTTCACACCTGGTAGTTTGCTGGCTGTGAC
The DNA here is from genome assembly GCF_002021735.2 of Oncorhynchus kisutch. Lineage (NCBI taxonomy): Eukaryota > Metazoa > Chordata > Actinopteri > Salmoniformes > Salmonidae > Oncorhynchus > Oncorhynchus kisutch. The sequence goes on from NW_022263055.1 coordinate 81,070, forward strand.
CACCAGCTCTCTGTAACCTAGAGGGCAACCAGTGGGTCCGTCTCCTTTATACCTGGTTTCTTGTAGGATGACTCTCTCTCTCTCTCTCTCTCTCTCTCTCTCTCCGTCTCTCTCTCTCTCTCTCTCTCTCTCTCTCTCCGCCTCTCTCTCTTTCTCTCTCTCTCTCTCTCTCTCAATTCAATTCAATTCAAGGGGCTTTATTGACATGGGAAACATGTGTTAACATTGCCAAAGCAAGTGAGGTAGATAATATACAAAAGGGAAATATACAATAAAAATGAACAGTAAACATTATACATACAGAAGTTTAAAAACAATAAAGACATTACAAATGTCATATTATGTATATATACAGTGTTGTAACAATGTAAAAATGGTTAAAGTAGACAAGGGGAAATAAATAAGCATACATGTGGGTTGTATTTTTCTCGTGGCAACTGGTCACAAATCTTGCTGCTGTGATGTCACAACTGTGGTATTTCACCCAGTAGATATGGGAGTTTATCAAAATTGGGTTTGTTTTCAAATTCTTTGTGGATCTGTGTAATCTGAGGGAAAAATGTGTCTCTAATATGGTCATACATTGGGCAGGAGGTTAGGAAGTGCAGCTCAGTTTCCACCTCATTTTGTGGGCAGTGTGCACATAACCTGTCTTCTCTTGAGAGCCATGTCTGTCTACGGCGGCCTTTCTCAATAGCAAGGCTATGCTCACTAAGTCTGTACATAGTCAAAGCTTTCCTTAGGTTTGGGTCAGTCACAGTGGCCAGGTATTCTGCCACTGTGTACTCTCTGTTTAGGGCCAAATAGCATTCTAGTTGGCTCTGTTGTTTTGTTAATTATTTCCAATGTGTCAAGTAATTATATTTTAGTTTTCTCATGATTTGGTTGGGTCTAATTGTGCTGCTGTCCTGGGGCTCTGTAGGGTGTGTTTGTGAACAGAGCCCCAGGACCAGCTTGCTTAGGGGACTCCTCTCCAGGTTAATCTCCCTTTAGGTGATGGCTTTGTTATGGAAGGTTTGGGAATCGCTTCCTTTTCGGTGGTTGTAGAATTTAACGGCACTTTTCTAGATTTATATAATTCGTGGGTATCGGCCTAATTCTGCTCTGCATGCATTATTTGGTGTTCTACGTTGTACACGGAGGATATTTTTGCAGAATTCTGTATGCAGTCTCAATTTGGTGTTTGTCCCACTTCGTGAAATCTTGTTTGTTGAGCGGACCCCAGACCTCACAACCATAAAGGGTATTTTTAGCCAGATCCTAATTGGTATGTTGTATGTCTGGTACGTCTCTCTCTCCAGATCCTAATTGGTATGTTGTATGTCTGGTACGTCTCTCTCTCTCTCTGTAGGGTGATGGAGCTGCCCTATGCCTTCCAGTGTTGTGCCTTCGTCTCCTGTGAGAAACACTCCTCTCCCTGGGACAGAGACAATAACCACAACGGGAAGGATGACTTCGGGAGGAGGGAGGGCATCTTGTCTAACCAAGGTGTGTTCTCAATCAACCCCAGATAGTACACTGCCCCATTAAAAGGGAATGGGGATACCACTTCAGATCCTTGTTGTAAGGATACATGGTGTGTCGCTAATATGCCTCCTGACAGAAACAGTGACTCATTTTCAGTTCCTATGAAACGTCTTGATAACCTGGATATAACCTTTGATTTGATTTAAGACCACGAGGACCTTCTGTTGGACTTTGATGATGAGCCCAAATCCCACCACACTGTCCAGTGTTTCCCCATCACCTGGTAAGGCAACACCCCCCCACCACCCCCCCACCACCACCCTTCCCCCTAACATGGTTCATACATTGATTGATTGAGTGATTGAATGATTTATTGATTGACTGGTTGAGTGATTGACTGGTTGAATGATTTATTGATTGACTGGTTGAATGATTTATTGATTGAGTGATTGAATGATTTATTGGTTGACTTGTTGAATGATTTATTGATTGACTGGTTGAGTGATTTATTGATTCACTGGTTGAATGATTTATTGAGTGACTGGTTGATTGAGTGACTGGTTGATTGATTGACTGGTTGATTGATTGACTGGTTGATTGATTGACTGGTTGGTTGACTGGTTGATTGATTGATTGATTGATTGACTGGTTGATTGACTGGTTGATTGATTGCTTTATTGGCTGGTTGATTGATTGCTTTATTGGCTGGTTGATTGATTGCTTTATTGGCTGGTTGATTGATTGCTTTATTGGCTGGTTGATTGATTGCTTTATTGGCTGGTTGATTGATTGATTGCTTTATTGACTGGTTGATTGATTGATTGCTTTATTGGCTGGTTGATTGATTGATTGCTTTATTGGCTGGTTGATTGATTGATTGATTGATTGACTGGTTGATTGACTGGTTGATTGATTGCTTTATTGGCTGGTTGATTGATTGATTGATTGACTTGTTGATTGATTGACTGGTTGATTGATTGACTGGTTGATTGATTGATTTATTGACTGGTTGATTGATTGACTGATTGACTGGTTGATTGAGTGACTGGTTTATTGAGTGACTGATTGACTGGTTGATTGATTGACTGGTTAATTGACTGGTTGATTGATTGATCTGTCCCTCCCCAGGTCCGTTCCGTCCTTGCCACCACCTGTTTGGCAGCTGGTTGATCCGTGTTGGTGTGTGGGTCATTGCTACTCTCTCCCTGGTCTGCAACACACTGGTGATGGTCTCCATCTTTCTCTCCCCGTCCTTCCTGTCCCCTGTGAAGCTGCTGATTGGCCTGCTGGCTCTGGTAAACAGTCTGATGGGGCTGTGGTCTGCCACGCTGGCCACCGTCGATGCCTTGACCTTCGGCAGCTTCGGCCGCTACGGGGCGCGTTGGGAGAGCAGCACGGGCTGCAAGCTGACCGGCTTCGTCTCCATCTTCGCTTCTGAGACCAGTATCTTCTTACTGACTGTGGCCGCCCTGGAGAGGGGGCTGTCGATACGGAGAGGCAAGGCCGCCGAGGGAAAGACTTCGACAGGCACGCTGAGGCTGGTGGCCGCCTTGTGTTTCCTTCTGGGCCTGGCTATCACCCTGCTCCCCCTGCTGGGGGACTACGGAGTCTCCTCCATCTGTCTCCCCATGCCCTACGAAGAGCCCTCCTCTCTGGGCTTCATGGTGGCTCTAGTCCTGGTCAACTCCCTATGTTATCTCATCATGACCGTCACATACGCCCGCCTCTACTGCAGCCTGGAGAAAGGAGAGCCGGACAACCTGTGGGACTGCTCCATGATCCGTCACGTGGCCTGGCTGCTGTTCACCAACTGTCTCCTCTACTTCCCTGTAGCCTTCCTCTCCTTCTCCTCCCTGCTGAAACTGCCCTCAGTAGGGCCTGAGGTGGTGAAGTCAGTGCTTCTAGTGGTGGTTCCTCTCCCAGCCTGCCTCAACCCTCTACTCTACGTCCTCTTCAACCCTCACTTCAGAGAGGACCTGGGCCTGCTCCACAGAAGGACTCGCGGCGCCCTGCACCTCAGCAGACCCCGCCGACTCAGCCTCGTCTCGCTCAACTCGGAGGACGCCGAGAAACAGTCATGTGACTCCACGCAGGCTCTGGTCACCTTCGGGGTGTCAGAGGAGGAGGAGGAGTCTAGGGGGGCGGGCAGCAACCCAGCGCCGAGGCACACCACCCTCCGTTTGCCTTCATCCCCTGTCGCTAGGCAGACTAGCGTTCAGGCTTCACTGTTTTTACTCCCAGGGCTGCAGGGCTCTGGGTTCTACCCCCAGTACCCCATGCCCTAGATCAACCCCCTACACACAGACACAGACTGTGTTAGAGCAGTACATGTAGCCAGAGAGGAAGGATGAAGAAACAAGGCCACTGCTACACGGACAGGAACAGGACACAAAATGGCCGCCATGGCTCTCCTCTGAATCAGAACTCTGATATAGAGATAGATAGACTCCCATTGTCCTGGTTTTCATGTCTCTCTATCTGAATCAGAACTCTAATATAGAGATAGATAGACTCCCATTGTCCTGGTATTCATGTCTCTGTATCTGTCTGAATCAGAACTCTGATATAGAGCTAGATAGACTCCCATTGTCCTGGTATTCATGTCTCTCTATCTGTCTGAACAGTACCAGCTATGTGTAAACCCCGGCCTGGCAGATAGACTCCCATTGTCCTGGTATTCATGTCTCTCTATCTGTCTGTACAGTACCAGCTATGTGTAAACCCCAGCCTGGCAGATAGACTCCCATTGTCCTGGTATTCATGTCTCTCTATCTGTCTGAACAGTACCAGCTATGTGTAAACCCCGGCCTGGCAGATAGACTCCCATTGTCCTGGTATTCATGTCTCTCTATCTGTCTGAACAGTACCAGCTATGTGTAAACCCCGGCCCTGGCAGATAGACTCCCATTGTCCTGGTATTCATGTCTGTCTGTCTGTCTGTACAGTACCAGCTATGTGTAAACCCCGGTCTGGCAGCTTGATGCCGGACAGAAGCACAACTGATTATGTTATGAACAGTTTTCGATCATCATATGTACACCAACACAGTGGCCATGCTCTCTTTTAATGAAGGTACTTGACTCTATAATATGTAGGCCCGGACGAGGAGGAGGAGGAGGAGGAGGAGGAGGAGGAGGAGGAAGAGGAAATTCCACACTGCATCGCTATGCTTTCAGTTTATTTCGATAGATCCCTAAGATAAAACACATCATCTGAGTATAAACATCCTCTCTGACAGTTATATAATTACCAGCTGAGTTTTGTGAGAACAATTTGTAAGGTGTTGTGTGTGTGTGTGTGTGTGTGTGTGTGTGTGTGTGTGTGTGTGTGTGTGTGTGTGTGCGTGTGTGTGTGTGTGTGTGTGTGTGTGGGGGGTCTTGTCATCTATCGATACTTGGTATTAAAAGTGTGGTGACCTTGTGAGATTACACCAGCTAAGACTGCCATGTCACAACATTCTCCTTCAGCAACAATGGCACCAATTACAGTGTGTGTGTGTGTGTGTGTGTGTGTGTGTGTGTGTGTGTGTGTGTGTGTGTGTGTGTGTGCGTGTGTGTGTGCGTGTGTGTGTGTGTGTGTGTGTGTGTGTGTGTGTGTGTGTGTGGGGTCTTGTCATCTATCGATACTTGGTATTAAAAGTGTGGTGACCTTGTGAGATTACACCAGCTAAGACTGCCATGTCACAACATTCTCCTTCAGCAACAATGGCACCAATTACAGTGTGTGTGTGGTGTGTGTGTGTTGTGTGTGTGTGTGTGTGTGTGTGTGTGTGTGTGTGTGTGTGTGTGTGTGTGTGTGTGTGTGTGTGTGTGTGTGTGTGTGTGTGTGTGTGTGTGTGGTGTGTGTGTGTGTGTGTGTGTGTGTGGTGTGTGTGTGTGTGAGGTTGCACTTACGTGCCTGTTCATTTGTGTACATTATACTGTGACAATCTGTTTTCCTTGTTTAGAATATGCCAGTTTGTTTTAAAGTAAGGTCTGGTGTGTATTCGTATTGACCCGGCTATTTAGTTGTAAAAGTTTTCCCCCTATTTAGTGAGTTGTTGCTTTTAGACTGTTTTATCGATGCACCGTTTAGAGAAAACACAGTATATTACATCTTTAGTTGTGTTTATCATTTAACTACGTCAATCACCAGCATGCATGATTCTCCTCCATTACCTAGTGACTAGAGCACATACCTGGGGGAGGAGGGAGAGAGGGGAGAGGAGAGGAGAAAAGGGAGGAGGAGAGAGAAGAGAGAGGAAGGAGAAAAGAGAGAGGAGAGGAGTTTGAGAGGAGAGGAGAGAAAAGAGAGAGGAGAGAAAGAGAGAGGAGAGAGGAGAGGAGAGGAGTTGAGAGGAGAGGGAGAGAAAGAGAGAGGAGAGGAGTTGAGAGGAGAAGAGAGAAAAGAGTTGGAGAGGAGTTGAGAGGAGAGGAGAGAAAGAGAGAGGAGAGGAGTTGAGGAAGAGCGAGAGAGGAGAGAAAGAGAGGGAGAGGAGTTGAGAGGAGAGGAGAGGAGAGGAGAGGAGAGGAGAGGAGAGGAGAGGAGTTGAGGGGAGAGAGAGGAGAGGAGATGAGGGGAGAGAGGAGGAGGAGAGAAAGACAGAGGAGAGGAGAGAAAGAGAGAGGATAGCAGATGAGGGGAGAGAGAGGAGAGGAGAGAAAGAGAGAAGAGAGGAGATGAGGGGAGAGAGGAGAGAGGACGGGGAGAGAAAGAGAGGGAGAGGAGAGGAGAGAAAGAGAGAGGAAGATTCTTATTCATGTGTTTTAGAGGTCAGAATTGAAAACCTGTGGTAATGATGTGTATTGCCTCCCCCACTGCGCTGGGGCAGAGGACAGAGACGTCTTGTGTTCTGCCTCTTTGTTCTTTGCCAGGCATAGCGGCAGCATAGCAGCAGCAGGGTGGTAACCTGGATAGAGGTATCAAGTGGCCAAGTCACCGCCTTCCAGGAATGAACCCTTTCCAAGGAGCTGGATCGCTCGTGAAATGAAATATCACCGGGACGAGGGTCAGGTCAGAGCGGCCCGCGTTCTAGTTCACCCCTTCCTCCGTTCCTCGTTCTGTTGTCTTCTTCTACTTACTTCCTCTGCTTTTTGGTAGACGCAACCGACTACTAATGCCAAACATCAGCGGCCTCTCCAGACAAATACTTGGATTCTGAGATTAGCAAGGTTTAAAAGCCCTCTGAGGCGATTCTTGAGGTATCTTCAGAGCTCAGGCTCCGGGTTGTCGACCTCTCTTTTCCTCATCCCGTCTTCCTTCTTCTCTCCAGGAGAATGACCTCCTGTCTGGTCCACCGTCCAGCTCTTTTTCCTCTCTTCATCCTCTCTCCCTCTCTTCATCCTCTCTCCCTCTCTTCATCCTCTCTCCCTCTCTTCATCCTCTCTCCCTCTTCATCCAATCTCTCCCTCCTCATCCTATCTCCCTCTCTTCATCCTCTCTCTCTCTCTTCATCCTCTCTGTCTCTTCATCCTCTCTCCCTCTCCTCCTCTCCTCCCTTGCTGGTCACAGGTCATATCTACCTTTACCTCAGAGCTCTCCAGCACTTAGAACTAGGAAAATTAGGGACTTCAATGCTGGTTCAGTGTAGCAACCTCGTGAAACAACCGCAAAGTCTTGGCATGGCCCCTCCTTTGTCCTTGTGTGGATGAATTAAGGAGGTAGATGTCATTACTTATAAAGCGAATTGCTCTTGGAAATCTAAAAATGTAATCAACCGTCTTTGCCATTCCTGAAAACTCTGCTGCTCGGGGTCTGTCAAAAACCTTGCTGTCTGTGAGTTAGTTTTCTGCCTCTCTGCTTTAGGCTGTCTGTCTGTGAGTTAGTTTTCTCTCTCTCTCTCTCTCTCTCTCTCTCTCTCTCTCTCTCTCTCTCTCTCTCTACCTCTCTC
>NW_022263056.1:0-45000 GCF_002021735.2 Oncorhynchus kisutch
ATTTGGTGAGCGACCCTACCTCTCGCCGAGGTCAGAGATGAACCCGGGAACCGGCAACATCCCGGGGTTGCCGTGTGTCGTTGCCACTGAACCAGACACCGGCCCGGCGACGGGGCAGAGGGGGGGGGAATCGGGTGCCAGCTCGTCTTTGTCCCTGTGGCATGGATAATGACCCATCTGTCTCACAGGGGGCATAGAGAGAGATGGGACTCAGTGTCTCAGGTAAAAAGAGCACAGGTTACCAATCTGATTTATACAAGGCAGGACAGTGACCTGATCTCAGGCAGAGGAGACTGTTTTTGAATCATTTATACTCTGTGTTTTTCCTTCCTGTGGGTTTTTCCTCAGCTCGCACCATACAGAACTCTAGTCTATTCCTATCTAGTACTCGGGAGAGTTGTTCCTCTCTGTCTGTATCTTATCAGGGGTACATGATATAGATAGTGGGTTTCTGTGCTGATTTCCTTGTAATGAAGAATCTTTCGATCAATCGATTATTTCTAAATAAATTTAGCTCAAATCTGAAAGAGACACCTTTCGATGAGTGTGCCTTCCTTGATAATCCATGATCAGTCACCTATAAAAACTCTTCCATTATGTTTTGGCACCTTGACAAAAGAGTGTATTTAAGTGAATTTCCAATCATAGCCCTGTAGCAGGGGCCAGGGCCAACTAACTTCTTCTTCTTCTGCCTCTGGCAGAGGGCTAGGACTGACTTGGTCCCCTGGCAGAGTGGATGAGGGCTGGAGGACTTGGTCCCCTGGCAGAGTGGATGAGGGCTGGAGGACTTGGTCCCCTGGCAGAGTGGATGAGGGCTGGACGACTTGGTCCCCTGGCAGAGTGGATGAGGGCTGGAAGACTTGGTCCCCTGGCAGAGTGGATGAGGGCTGGAGGACTTGGCCTTTTGGCTATACAGTAGAAAAGGTGATCTCTGGGTGTTTTGTCCTGCTGTAATCAGACAGGAACATCATCCATCATGAGAGAGAGGCTATAACAGCCAGGTTACAATGGGAGATAAGATAATGAGAGAGGTTATTACAGCCAGGTTACAATGGGAGATAAGATAATGAGAGAGGTTATTACAGCCAGGTTACAATGGGAGATAAGATAAGGAGCAAGGTTACAGGAGCCCGGCCCAGACGGCCTCGCGGGAGAGGTACAGCTCAGGTGACAGCCCAGGTAGGTTCCTCATTACATAGCCAGGCCTGGCCTACATGGCTAACTCTCCGCTGCCTGGGAAGGCTAGAGTAAGCCAGGGCTGGAGGTGTGAGGGCTCGATGCATGGTCACAAGCCACACTGCTATGGGTGAATTGGCTTATGCTGAATTGGTTTTGTGGTGAATTGGTTTATGCTGAATTGGTTTCGTTGTGAATTGGTTTCGTTGTGAATTGGTTTTGTGGTGTATTGGTTTTGGTGGTGTATTGGTTTTGTGGTGAATTGGTTTTGTGGTGAATTGGTTTTGTGGTGTATTGGTTTTGTGGTGTATTGGTTTTGTGGTGAATTGGTTTTGTGGTGAATTGGTTTTGTGGTGTATTGGTTTTGTGGTGAATTGGTGTTGTGGTGAATTGGTTGGAATCAGCAGAGTCCTGGTTCGTAACCTGATAGAGTGGAACAATAACTAGAGAATTGACAAAACACTGTAAAACATTATGTCCTATATACTTCTGTCAGTGATGTGATGGACATTACTCTTGTATTGAAATGACTTTATCAAGTTAGCATGAGTGTTAACCCTCTATTGTTTCATCTCTAATTGCAATGTCTTGGCCAGGTTGTTCTCAACTAGCCTACCTGGTTAAATAAAGGTGTTCTCAACTAGCCTACCTGGTTAAATAAAGGTGAAAAAAAAAGAAAAAAGAAATGTTGCCAATGACTTGTGTAAACATAAAATCAAGAGTTTATTAGTTATAATACGTCTCAATCCCAACTCTTTATCTCGGACCCAACAAATATCAACATACGCAACGTACCAGAGTCTGCTTATCCCCTAAATCACTGACATGACATGATCGCCATCTGAAGGCGATTAAAGTATAAGTCGTTGGTCTGGCAGAGTGTGTGTCTGCAGGTGCATGAGGCGTTTCACGTGTCACAGAGTTTTGGGATTGTGTGACCCGGCCAGAGGTCGGCATCATGTCCCCACAGGTGACAAAAATCCGTCCCGTTGTCTTATCATCCCCTGTAGAAGTGTGCCATGACCCGAGTGTGTGTTTGTGTGTGTGTGTGTTTGTCACCGATAAGACCCACAGCCATGTCTGTCTGTCCATCCAGCATGCTCGTAGCCTTTCACTCACTGACACGGAGCCGCTGGTCACTAATCCTGGACTGACGCCTCTCTCTCTCTTCAGAGTCACAATAGGCATAGATCTGTTTTGAATATCTTGCCAACTCCTATGGTCATTGTCACATTTTGTGTTCTAGAAAGAACAAACAGATCTGGGGCCAGGCCATAACTAACCACCACCCCGAGTCTGTGTGTCTGGGAGGGTCAGGGAACATCAGTCAATCTGTTATGTCTAATGGATGCCAATATTATTCTCCCCAAATCCGTTTACAGAGAAAAGGACAACACCAGTGGGTGGAAGGGGGTTATTTTGACAGTTACACCACTAAGTATAGATGTGATCTCACATTAAGGATATTTTTGAGGGGCAAAATTAATTAATTTTGCCTTGGATTAACGATTAACAGCTAAGAGGGTTTGAGAATTTAATATTATGAAGCTAATATTCACCCAGAAGCAAGGCTATTATTTTAATTAGGCCTAGCCAAAATTAAATACGATGAATTAGTAAAAACAGACATTCTGTTCCAGAAAGACATCTGCTGTAAATTTCTGGTCTGCATTTTGGGCGGGATGATGTTTACTGGCTATAAGATACTGGTGTATCAGTCATATGGACACATTGGACCGGCTGCCTTGTTACTGGCTATAAGATACTGGTTATCAGTCATATGGACACATTGGGTCGGCTGCCTTGTTACTGGCTATAAGCTGTGGTAAGGGTGGTATGACTGCCTTGTTACTGGCTATAAGCTGTGGTAAGGGTGGTATGTCTGGCTTGTTACTGGCTATAAGCTGTGGTAAGGGTGCCTTGTTACTGGCTATAAGCTGTGGTAAGGGTGGTATGACTGCCTTGTTACGGGCTATAAGCTGTGGTATGACTCCCTTGTTACTGGCTATAAGCTGTGGTACGGGTGGTATGACTGCCTTGTTACTGGCTATAAGCTGTGGTAAGGGTGGTATGACTGCCTTGTTACTGGCTATAAGCTGTGGTAAGGGTGGTATGACTGCCTTGTACTGGCTATAAGCTGTGGGTAACGGTGGTATGACTGCCTTCTTACTGGCTATAAGCTGTGGTAAGGGTGGTATGACTGCCTTGTTACTGGCTATAAGCTGTGGTAAGGGTGGTATGACTGCCTTCTTACTGGCTATAAGCTGTGGTAAGGGTGCCTTGTTACTGGCTATAAGCTGTGGTAAGGGTGGTATGACTGGATTGTTACTGGCTATAAGCTGTGGTAAGGGTGGTATGACTGGATTGTTACTGGCTATAAGCTGTGGTAAGGGTACCTTGTTACTGGCTATAAGCTGTGGTAAGGGTGGTATGACTGCCTTGTTACTGGCTATAAGCTGTGGTAAGGGTGGTATGACTGCCTTGTTACTGGCTATAAGCTGTGGTAAGGGTGGTATGACTGCCTTGTTACTGGCTATAAGCTGTGGTAAGGGTGCTATGACTGCCTTGTTACTGGCTATAAGTTGTGGTATGACTCCCTTGTTACTGGCTATAAGCTGTGGTAAGGGTGGTATGACTGCCTTGTTACTGGCTATAAGCTGTGGTAAGGGTACCTTGTTATTGGCTATAAGCTGTGGTAAGGGTGGTATGACTCCCTTGTTACTGGCTATAAGCTGTGGTAAGGGTGGTATGACTGCCTTGTTACTGGCTATAAGCTGTGGTAAGGGTGCCTTGTTACTGGCTATAAGCTGTGGTATGACTCCCTTGTTACTGGCTATAAGCTGTGGTAAGGGTGGTATGACTGCCTTGTTACTGGCTATAAGCTGTGGTTATTGTGGTATGACTGCCTTGTTACTGGCTATAAGCTGTGGTAAGGGTGGTATGACTGCCTTGTTACTGGCTATAAGCTGTGGTAAGGGTGGTATGACTGCCTTGTTACTGGCTATAAGCTGTGGTAAGGGTGCTATGACTGCCTTGTTACTGGCTATAAGTTGTGGTATGACTCCCTTGTTACTGGCTATAAGCTGTGGTAAGGGTGGTATGACTGCCTTGTTACTGGCTATAAGCTGTGGTAAGGGTACCTTGTTATTGGCTATAAGCTGTGGTAAGGGTGGTATGACTCCCTTGTTACTGGCTATAAGCTGTGGTAAGGGTGGTATGACTGCCTTGTTACTGGCTATAAGCTGTGGTAAGGGTGCCTTGTTACTGGCTATAAGCTGTGGTATGACTCCCTTGTTATGGCTATAAGCTGTGGTAAGGGTGGTATGACTGCCTTGTTACTGGCTATAAGCTGTGGTTATTGTGGTATGACTGCCTTGTTACTGGCTATAAGCTGTGGTAAGGGTGGTATGACTGCCTTGTTACTGGCTATAAGCTGTGGTATGACTGCCTTGTTACTGGCTATAAGCTGTGGTAAGGGTGGTATGACTGCCTTGTTATTGGCTATAAGCTGTGGTAAGGGTGCCTTGTTACTGGCTATAAGCTGTGGTAAGGGTGGTATGACTGGATTGTTACTGGCTATAAGCTGTGGTAAGGGTGGTATGACTGCCTTGTTACTGGCTATAAGCTGTGGTAAGGGTGGTAGGACTGCCTTGTTACTGGCTATAAGCTGTGGTATGACTGCCTTGTTACTGGCTATAAGCTGTGGTAAGGGTGGTATGACTGCCTTGTTATTGGCTATAAGCTGTGGTAAGGGTGCCTTGTTACTGGCTATAAGCTGTGGTAAGGGTGGTATGACTGGATTGTTACTGGCTATAAGCTGTGGTAAGGGTGGTATGACTGCCTTGTTACTGGCTATAAGCTGTGGTAAGGGTGCCTTGTTACTGGCTATAAGCTGTGGTAAGGGTGGTATGACTGCCTTGTTACTGGCTATAAGCTGTGGTAAGGGTGCCTTGTTACTGGCTATAAGCTGTGGTAAGGGTGGTATGACTGCCTTGTTACTGGCTATAAGCTGTGGTAAGGGTGGTATGACTGCTTTGTTACTGACTATAAGCTGTGGTAAGGGTGCCTTGTTACTGGCTATAAGCTGTGGTAAGGGTGGTATGACTGCCTTGTTACTGGCTATAAGCTGTGGTAAGGGTGCCTTGTTACTGGCTATAAGCTGTGGTAAGGGTGGTATGACTGCCTTGTTACTGGCTATAAGCTGTGGTAAGGGTGGTATGACTGCCTTCTTACTGGCTATAAGCTGTGGTAAGGGTGGTATGACTGCCTTGTTACTGGCTATAAGCTGTGGTAAGGGTGCCTTGTTACTGGCTATAAGCTGTGGTAAGGGTGGTAGGACTGCCTTGTTACTGGCTATAAGCTGTGGTAAGGGTACCTTGTTACTGGCTATAAGCTGTGGTAAGGGTGGTATGACTGCCTTGTTACTGGCTATAAGCTGTGGTAAGGGTGGTATGACTGCTTTGTTACTGACTATAAGCTGTGGTAAGGGTGCCTTGTTACTGGCTATAAGCTGTGGTAAGGGTGGTATGACTGCCTTGTTACTGGCTATAAGCTGTGGTAAGGGTGCCTTGTTACTGGCTATAAGCTGTGGTAAGGGTGGTATGACTGGCTTGTTACTGGCTATAAGCTGTGGTAAGGGTGGTATGACTGCCTTGTTACTGGCTATAAGCTGTGGTAAGGGTGGTATGACTGGCTTGTTACTGGCTATAAGCTGTGGTAAGGGTGGTATGACTGCCTTGTTACTGGCTATAAGCTGTGGTAAGGGTACCTTGTTACTGGCTATAAGCTGTGGTAAGGGTGGTATGACTGGCTTGTTACTGACTATAAGCTGTGGTAAGGGTGCCTTGTTACTGGCTATATGCAGTGGTATGACTGCCTTGTTACTGGCTATAAGCTGTGGTAAGGATGGTATGACTGCCTTGTTACTGGCTATAAGCTGTGGTAAGGGTGGTATGACTGCCTTGTTATTGGCTATAAGCTGTGGTAAGGGTGCCTTGTTACTGGCTATACGCTGTGGTAAGGGTGGTATGACTGCCTTGTTACTGGCTATAAGCTGTGGTAAGGATGGTATGACTGCCTTGTTACTGGCTATAAGCTGTGGTAAGGGTGGTATGACTGCCTTGTTATTGGCTATAAGCTGTGGTAAGGGTGCCTTGTTACTGGCTATACGCTGTGGTAAGGGTGGTATGACTGCCTTGTTACTGGCTATAAGCTGTGGTAAGGATGGTATGACTGCCTTGTTACTGGCTATAAGCTGTGGTAAGGGTGGTATGACTGCCTTGTTATTGGCTATAAGCTGTGGTATGACTGCCTTGTTATTGGCTATAAGCTGTGTTAAGGGTGGTATGACTGCCTTGTTATTGGCTATAAGCTGCGGTAAGGTTGGTATGACTGCCTTGTTATTGGCTATAAGCTGTGGTAAGGGTGCCTTGTTACTGGCTATAAGCTGTGGTAAGGGTGGTATGACTGCCTTGTTACTGGCTATGAGCTGTGGTAAGGGTGTCTTGTTATTGGCTATGAGCTGTGGTAAGGGTGCCTTGTTACTGGCTATAAGCTGTGGTAAGGGTGCCTTGTTACTGGCTATAAGCTGTGGTAAGGGTGCATTGGGCAGGCTATAAGCTGTGGTAAGGGTGCATTGGGCAGGCTATAAGCTGTGGTAAGGGTGCATTGGGCAGGCTATAAGCTGTGGTAAGGGTGCATTGGGCAGGCTATAAGCTGTGGTAAGGGTGCATTGGGCAGGCTATAAGCTGTGGTAAGGGTGCATTGGGTTCATCTGCATAAACAACTCTTATACCGTTCGACACACCAACAGTTTATTCTGTTTCCTAATATAATAAGGCCGTTTACAGCTAGTGAGAATCTATCACGACCCCCCCCCCCTCATCCCAGACCCTGTAACAACACTAGCTAGAACCCCCCCTCCCCCCACACACACATCCCAGATCCTTTAACAACACTAGCTAGAACCCGCAAATCCCAGACCCTGTAACAACACGAACTAGAACCCTCCTCCCCCCACATCCCAGACCCTGTAACAACACTAGCTAGAATCCCCCACATCCCAGACCCTGTAACAACACGAACTAGAACCCCCCACATCCCAGACCCTGTAACAACACTAGCTAGAATCCCCTACATCCAGACCCTGTAACAACACTAGCTAGAACCCCCCACATCCCAGACCCTGTAACAACACTAGCTAGAACCCCCCACATCCCAGACCCTGTAACAACACTAGCTAGAACCCCCCACATCCCAGACCCTGTATCAACACTAGCTAGAACCCCCCACATCCCAGACCCTGTAACAACACTAGCTAGAACCCGCAAATCCCAGACCCTGTAACAACACGAACTAGAACCCTCCTCCCCCCACATCCCAGACCCTGTAACAACACTAGCTAGAATCCCCCACATCCCAGACCCTGTAACAACACTAGCTAGAACCCCCCACATCCCAGATCCTGTAAAAACACTAGCTAGAACCCGCAAATCCCAGACCCTGTAACAACACTAGCTAGAACCCCCCACATCCCAGACCCTGTAACAACACTAGCTAGAACCCCCCACATCCCAGACCCTGTAACAACACTAGCTAGAACCCCCCACATCCCAGATCCTGTAAAAACACTAGCTAGAACCCGCAAATCCCAGACCCTGTAACAACACGAGCTAGAACCCCCCACATCCCAGACCCTCTAACAACACTAGCTAGAACCCCCCACATCCCAGACCCTGTAACAACACTAGCTAGAACCCCCCACATCCCAGACCCTGTATCAACACTAGCTAGAACCCCCCACATCCCAGACCCTGTATCAACACTAGGTAGAATCCCCCACATCCCAGACCCTGTATCAACACTAGCTAGAACCCCCCACATCCCAGACCCTGTAACAACACTAGCTAGAATCCCCCACATCCCAGACCCTGTAACAACACTAGCTAGAACCCCCCACATCCCAGACCTTGTATCAACACTAGCTAGAATCCCCCACATCCCAGACCCTGTAACAACACTAGCTAGAACCCCCCACATCCCAGACCCTGTAACAACACTAGCTAGAATCCCCCACATCCCAGACCCTGTAACAACACTAGCTAGAACCCCCCACATCCCAGACCCTGTAACAACACTAGCTAGAACCCCCCTACATACCAGACCCTGTAACAACACTAGCTAGAACCCCCCACATACCAGACCCTGTAACAACACTAGCTAGAACCCCTCACATCCCAGACCCTGTAACAACACTAGCTAGGACCCCCACATCCCAGACCCTGTATCAACACTAGCTAGAATCCCCTACATCCAGACCCTGTAACAACACTAGCTAGAACCCCCCACATCCCAGACCCTGTAACAACACTAGCTAGAACCCCCCACATCCCAGACCCTGTAACAACACTAGCTAGAACCCCCCTACATACCAGACCCTGTAACAACACTAGCTAGAACCCCCCACATACCAGACCCTGTAACAACACTAGCTAGAACCCCCCACATCCCAGACCCTGTAACAACACTAGCTAGAACCCCCCACATCCCAGACCCTGTATCAACACTAGCTAGAACCCCCCCACATCCCAGACCCTGTAACAACACTAGCTAGAACCCCCCACATCCCAGACCCTGTATCAACACTAGCTAGAACCCCCCCACATCCCAGACCCTGTAACAACACTAGCAGCACCCCCCCATAATAAACCTTCTCCATCTCAGTCAGCAGTAAATGGACTTTAAGCTAAGTCGTCCCAATGTTTAATGTACTTGGTGAAATGAGCTTACATGCCTGTGATATTTACTTAAGCAATTGATTTTCTCATTCTGATAATGATGGTCATCTCAGCAGATGGTGGTGGTGGGTGGGGAGGTCTATGAGGGGGAGAGCAAGTTTGGGAGGGGGTACAGAGGGGGGGAGAGGATGTTTGGGGGGGGTGTGGAGGGGGGAGAGGAAGTTTGGGAGGGGGTACGGAAGGGGCTCTTTGAAGGGGCAGAGGACATTTGAGAGGGGGGTACGGAGGAGGTAATCCCCTTTGGCCTGTGGCTTGACACCTGCTATCCCCCCACACCTCATCCCCATCCCTACCCGACTCCAAACCCTAAACGACTCCCTACCCTACACTACTCCCTACCCTAAACGACTCCCTACCCTAAACGACTCCCTGCCCTAAACGACCCCCTACCCTACACTACTCACTACCCTAAACTACTCCCTGCCCTAAACGACTCCCTACCCTACACTACTCCCTACCCTAAACGACTCCCTACCCTAAACAACTCCCTACCCTACACGACTCCCTACCCTAAACGACTCCCTGCCCTAAACGACCCCCTACCCTAAACAACTCCCTACCCTACACTACTCCCTACCCTAAACGACTCCCTACCCTACACTACTCCCTACCATATCCCTCCCTGTATCCCCCATCCCTCTCTTCTGGTTCCCTAACTAACCAACTCCAACCCTCCGGATCTCCTAAACGTGCCCCCCTTCAGCTTTTGTCTTCAGCCGTGTGTCGTGTGGTCGAGGCATGACTGATTCTTTAATCCACAAGTGGCCGTGTCAGCAATCAGGAGATGAGTGGCCTGGGTGTGGGGGTGGGGGAGGTGAGCAGGGAGGTGGGGGTCAGGGAGGGTGGAGGGTGTGGGGGTGAGGGAGGTGATTAGTGACGTGGGGGTCAGGGAGGGTGGAGTGGGGGTGAGGGAGGTGAGTAGTGAGGTGGGGGTCAGGGAGGGTGGGGGGTGGGTGGGTGGGGGCTGAGGGAGGTGTTTAGGGAGGTGGGGGTCAGGGAGGGTGGGGGGTGGGGAGGTGAAACAATAACAATACCCATTGATAATGCTCATTCATTTCCTTTCCCTCAGAGAACTGCAACATATCCCAAAACACAATTACCAGTTAGATCAGATCTATAATAATGTACATATGTCACGAGCAACTTAGTTAACATTTCTCAGATTACCATGTACAGTTATGAACAATAACACAAAAATAAAGGTAATTTCCTCCTGATCTCCCGGCATTAACACTAATCTGCTTGTGTACTCCATATTTCCAGAAGGAACGAGCCTAATCTAGATTGTAATCTAATCCTGGGTGTATGGTGGGTGGTGGATAAAGAAGGGCTTTGATTCGCAGCCCCGAGACCAGGTTATAGGGAGGTGAACGGGGTGGAAACGCAATCAAATGACCAAACACTAGTACTCATTTTTATTGATCATTACTATTATTTTCAATTAAGTGTAATGGTTTTCTTCCGCTGAAGGAGAGGAGGACCAAAATGCATTGTGGTTAGTGAATCTTTAATATAGACGATATACGAGAACACTACAAAACAACAAATGTGGAAAACCGAAACAGTCCTATCTGGTGCAATGACAGCAGACAATCACCCACAAAATACCCAAAGAACATGGCTGCCTAAATATGGTTCCCAATCAGAGACAACGACAGACAGCTAGCTGCCTCTAATTGAGAACCAATCTAGGCAACCATAGACACACAAAACTACCTAGAAAGGAGACCGCCCCATAAACATACAAAAAACCCTAGACCCCGTAAACACTTAAATCCCCCATGTCACACCCTGACCTAACCAAAATAATAAAGATAACTAAGGCCAGGGCGTGACAGTAAGAAGTGTTCATTTTTATAATTACATTTTTTACTAGGCAAGTCAGTTAAGAACAAATTCCTATTTTCAATGACGGCCTAGGAACAGTGGGTTAACTGCCTTGTTCAGGGGCAGAATGACAGATTTGTACCTTGTCAGCTCGGGGACTCGATCTTGCAACCTTCTGGTAATTAGTCCAACTTTGCTAGTCCAACGCTCTAACCACTAGGCTACCTGCTGGTTACTAGTCCAACACTATAACCACTAGGCTACCTGCTGGTTACTAGTCCAACACTCTAACCACTAGGCTACCTGCTGGTTACTAGTCCAACGCTCTAACCACTAGGCTACCTGCTGGTTACTAGTCCAACACTCTAACCACTAGGCTACCTGCTGGTTACTAGTCCAACACTCTAACCACTAGGCTACCTGCTGGTTACTAGTCCAACACTCTAACCACTAGGCTACCTGCTGGTTACTAGTCCAACTCTCTAACCACTAGGCTACCTGCTGGTTACTAGTCCAACTCTCTAACCACTAGGCTACCTGCTGGTTACTAGTCCAACACTCTAACCACTAGGCTACCTGCTGGTTACTAGTCTAACACTCTAACCACTAGGCTACCTGCTGGTTACTAGTCCAACGCTCTAACCACTAGGCTACCTGCTGGTTACTAGTCCAACACTCTAACCACTAGGCTACCTGCTGGTTACTAGTCCAATGCTCTAACCACTAGGCTACCTGCTGGTTACTAGTCCAACACTCTAACCACTAGGCTACCTGCTGGTTACTAGTCCAATGCTCTAACCACTAGGCTACCTGCTGGTTACTAGTCCAAACACAGGGAAATGTGTCTGGCTAAAACCCAGGCAAATGTGTCTGGCTAAAACCCAGAGAAATTTGTCTGGCTAAAACCCAGGCAAATGTGTCTGGCTAAAACCCAGGCAAATGTGTCTGGCTAAAACCCAGAGAAATTTGTCTGGCTAAAACACAGGCAAATGTGTCTGGCTAAAACCCAGAGAAATGTGTCTGGCTAAAACACTGGCAAATATGTCTGGCTAAAACACAGAGAAATTCCAACTTTGTCTACCTGACATGATGACTCCTTGCTGTCCCCAGTCCACCTGTCCGTGCTGCTGCTCCAGTTTCAACTGTTCTGCCTTACTATTATTCAACCATGCTGGTCATTTATGAACATTTGAACATCTTGGCCATGTTCTGTTATATTCTCCACCCGGCACAGCCAGAAGAGAACTGGCCACCCCACATAGCCTGGTTCCTCTCTAGGTTTCTTCCTAGGTTTTGGCCTTTCTAGGGAGTTTTTCCTAGCCACCGTGCTTCTACATCTGCATTGCTTGCTGTTTGGGGTTTTAGGCTGGGTTTCTGTACAGCACTTTGAGATATCAGCTGATGTACAAAGGGCTATATAAATAAATTTGATTTGATTTGATTTGACTTACGAACCATACAAATCCCTGGTCATACTTCAGTCATACTTCACAGATATACAGTATCGTCGTAAAATGGGGAAAGAGGTGATACAGCCCCACTCAATTGTTTTGTATCTATCTAAAGAACCCCTAAGTCAACTCTTATGATCCTGTGTTGTTCTAAAGAACCCCTAAGTCAACTCTTCTTCTCCTGTGTTGTTCTAAAGAACCCCTAAGTCTTCTCTTGTTCTCCTGTGTTGTTCTAAAGAACCCCTAAGTCATCTCTTGTTCTCCTGTGTTGTTCTAAAGAAGCCCTAAGTCTTCTCTTGTTCTCCTGTGTTGTTCTAAAGAACCCCTAAGTCATCTCTTGTTCTCCTGTGTTGTTCTAAAGAACCCCTAAGTCAACTCTTCTTCTCCTGTGTTGTTCTAAAGAACCCCTAAGTCAACTCTTCTTCTCCTGTGTTGTTCTAAAGAACCCCTAAGTCATCTCTTGTTATCCTGTGTTGCTCCTGTCTCTCCTGTCCTGACCTGCCCAGCATGCACTGCACCATACTGACTGCTCCTATCTCTCCTGTCCTGACGTACCCAGCATGCACTGCACCATACTGACTGCTCCTCTCTCTCCTGTCCTGACCTGCCCAGCTAGCACCATACTGACTGCTCCTCTCTCTCCTGTCCTGACGTACCCAGCATGCACTGCACCATACTGACTGCTCCTCTCTCTCCTGTCCTGACCTGCCCAGCTAGCACCATACTGACTGCTCCTCTCTCTCCTGTCCTGACGTACCCAGCATGCACTGCACCATACTGACTGCTCCTATCTCTCCTGTCCTGACGTACCCAGCATGCACTGCACCATACTGACTGCTCCTATCTCTTCTGTCCTGACGTACCCAGCATGCACTGCACCATACTGACTGCTCCTATCTCTTCTGTCCTGACGTACCCAGCATGCACTGCACCATACTGACTGCTCCTATCTCTCCTGTCCTGACGTACCCAGCATGCACTGCACCATACTGACTGCTCCTCTCTCTCCTGTCCTGACCTGCCCAGCTAGCACTGCACCATACTGACTGCTCCTATCTCTTCTGTCCTGACTTACCCAGCATGCACTGCACCATACTGACTGCTCCTATCTCTCCTGTCCTGACGTACCCAGAATGCACTGCACCGTACTGACTGCTCCTATCTCTCCTGTCCTGACCTAGATCTCTGATGGTAAACAGCTGCTTCTCAAAGCCACGTGGTGCTGTCCTCAGCAGAACGGACGGCCCAGGGAGGAGGGTGGGAGGACACTGTGGCGCCCGGCCTCAGCCAGCAGGGTTAGGACTGTGTCCCAAATGACACCCTATTCCCTACATAGTACCCTATCAGAGAGGGGAGAGTCTCTAAGGGCCCTGGTCAAAGGGAGTGCACTATATGCGGAACGGGAAGCCGTTTGGGATGCATCCCTAGGTCAGCCGCTCAGCGCTTGGCTGGAGGAGAGGAGATCAGTGTCAGATTGGAGCTTCGCTGAGCCCTTTGACGGAGCTCACATCGCCTGGCTAGTTTAGGAGATCCCCCCCCCCCCACCCAGACACTTAACACAGCCAACTGCCGTGCTGCTAGTACAGACGTGTGAGAAGAGTGCACGATTATGGCACACGCACCTCTTATGTATCAGAGGCAACTTTCACGCAGCAGCCCCTGAATGGTCAGCCACCTGCCTGCTTTCAGCAGCCCCTGAATGGTCAGCCACCTGCCTGCTTTCAGCAGCCCCTGAATTGTCAGCCACCTGCCTGCTTTCAGCAGCCCCTGAATGGTCAGCCACCTGCCTGCTTTCAGCAGCCCCTGAATGGTCAGCCACCTGCCTGCTTTCAGCAGCCCCTGAATGGTCAGCCACCTGCCTGCTTTCAGCAGCCCCTGAATGGTCAGCCACCTGCCTGCTTTCAGCAGCCCCTGAATGGTCAGCCACCTGCCTGCTTTCAGCAGCCCTTGAATGGTCAGCCACCTGCCTGCTTTCAGCAGCCCTTGAATGGTCAGCCACCTGTCTGCTTTTAGCAGCCCCTGAATGGTCAGCCACCTGCCTGCTTTCAGCAGCCCCTGAATGGTCAGCCACCTGCCTGCTTTCAGCAGCCCTACATAGTGCATCACTTTTTACCAGTACCCATAGGTAATAAGCTACTGGTCAGAAGTAGTGCACTATATAGGGAATATTTATTTTCATCTGACTTTTATTTAACTTGTCAAGTCAGTTAAGAACAAATTCTTATTTTTACAATGACAGCCTACCACGGCCAAACCCTCCCCTAACCCGGACAACGCCGGGACAATTGTACGCCGCCCTATGGGACTGCCCGATCACGGTTGGTTGTGATACAGCCCGGGATCGAACCAGGGTCTGTAGTGACGCCTCCAGCACTACGATGCAGTGCCTTAGACCGCTGCGCCACTCGAGAGCCCAAAGGGTGCCAATTATTTCCCAAATGCCAATTATTTCCCAAATTTCCCATATACCCTGGCTGTGGTCAAAACCAGGACAGGAGCAGTCAGTATGGTGCAGTGCTAGCTGGGCAGGTCAGGACAGGAGAGATAGGAGCAGTCAGTATGGTGCAGTGCATGCTGGGCAGGTCAGGACAGGAGAGATAGGAGCAGTCAGTATGGTGCAGTGCATGCTGGGTATGTCAGGACAGGAGAGATAGGAGCAGTCAGTATGGTGCAGTGCATGCTGGGTATGTCAGGACAGGAGAGATAGGAGCAGTCAGTATGGTGCAGTGCATGCTGGGTATGTCAGGACAGGAGAGATAGGAGCAGTCAGTATGGTGCAGTGCATGCTGGGTATGTCAGGACAGGAGAGATAGGAGCAGTCAGTATGGTGCAGTGCATGCTGGGTATGTCAGGACAGGAGAGATGGAGCCTGACTCCTGGTCAAATGTAGTGTACAATAGGGATTAGGGTGCCATTTGAGACAGAGGCCCATAACGAAAATGATCTGTAATATACAGTAACTAAAACTAAGTCAACAAATACTAGTGGCCGTAGGAATGTAAAATACCCGTCTGTGTTTGTCAAGTGTGCCCCTCATTTAGCACAGTGCTGGCTGGACAGGACAGACAGGCAGGGTGTCAGTGCAGGTTAAGGCTGAGATGAGATACTACTACACTACTGGTTGTAGTGTGACCTGACTTTAGAAGCCAGGGCACTTAGTTGCCTCTCTTGCTATTTGTGACACGCATGCAGTCAGGCATTCGGGAAAGTATTCAGACCCCTTCACTTCTCCCACATTTTGTTACCTTATTCTAAAATGGATTCAATTGTTTTCCCCCCCTCATCAATCTACACACAATAACCTATAATGACATCACAATACCCCATAATGACATCACAATACCCTATAATGACATCACAATACCCCATAATGACATCACAATACCCTATAATGACATCACAATACCCTATAATGAAAAAACAAAAACATGTTTTTGCAAATTTAACAAATGCACTGAAATGCACTCAAAACTGAAATATCACATTTACATAAGTATTCAAACCCTTTACTCAGTACTTTGTTAAAGCACCATTGGCAGCGAATACAGCCTTGAGTTTTCTTGGGTATGACGCTACAAGCTTGGCACACCTGTACTTGGAGAGTTTCTCCCATTCTTCTCTGCAGATCCTCTCAAGCTCAGGTCAGGTTGGATGGGGAACGTCGCTGCACAGCTATTTTCAGGTCTCTCCAGCGATGTTTGATCAGGTTCAAGTCTGGGCTCTGGCAGGGCCACTCAAAAACATTCAGAGACGTGTCCCAATGCCACTCCTGCGTTGTCTTGGCTGTGTGCTTGGGGTCGTTGTCCTGTTGGAAGGTGAACCTTCGCCCTAGTCTGAGGTCCTGAGTGCTCTGGAGCAGGTTTTCATCAAGGATCTCTCTGTACTTTGCCACGTTCATCTTTCCCTCAATCCTGACTAGTCTCCCAGTCAATGCCGCTGAAAAACATCCCCACAGCATGATGCTGCCACCACCATGCTTCACTGTAGGGATGGTGCCAGGTTTCCTCCAGATGTGATGCTTGGCATTCAGGCCAAATAATTTAATAATGGTTTCATCAAACCATGTTTCTCATGGTCTGAGTCCTTTAGGTGCCTTTTGGCTCCAAACTCCAAGCCATTTGACACTCTACCATGAAAGCCTGATTGGTGGAGTGCTGCAGAGATGGTTGTCCTTCTGGAAGGTTCTCCCATCTCCACAGAGGAACTCTGGTGCTCTGTCAGAGTGACCATCGGGTTCTTGGTCACCTTCCTGACCAAGGACCTTCTCCTCCGATTGCTCAGTTTGACCGGGCGGCCAGGTCTAGGAAGAGTCTTGGTGGTTCCAAACTTCTTCCATTTAAGAATGATGGAGGTCACTGTGTTCTTAGGGACCTTCAATGCTGCATAAATGTTTTGGTTCCCTTTCCCAGATCTGTGCCTCAACACAATCCTGTCTCGGAGCTCTACAGACAATTCCTTCATCCTCATGGCTTGGTTTTTGCTCTGACATGCACTGTCAACTGTGGGACCTTATATAGACAGGTGTGTGCCTTTCCAAATCATATCCAATCAATTGAATTTACCACAGGTGGACTCCAAGTTGTAGAAACATCTCAAGGATGATCAATGGAAACAGGATGCAGCTGAGCTTAATTTCGAGTCTCATAGCAAAGGGTCTGAATACTTATGTAAATAAGGTATCTGATTTATTTTATTTTATACATTTGCAAAAATGTCTAAAAACCTGTTTTTCGCTTTGTCATTATGGGATATTGTGTGTAGATTGATGAGGGAATTTAAAAAATATATATATTTTAGAATAAGGCTATAATGTAACATAATGTGGAAAAAGTTAAAGGATCTGAATGCTTTCTGAATGCGCTGTGCATTTTCCATGCTACTGTAGATCTGTGTGGGTTGGGAGTTATTGACTGGGAGCAGAGGTTAGTTGTTGAATGTGTACTTGCATTTTCAGAATGTAAACTTCTTCTAGGAATTCTTACTTTGGTTGATTTGGACTAGAAATTGAAATGCATTGATACAGTATATTAGGGCGGCAGGTAGCCTAGTGGTTAGAGTGTTGGACTAGTAACCAGCAGGTAGCCTAGTGGTTAGAGTGTTGGACTAGTAACCAGCAGGTAGCCTAGTGGTTAGAGATTGGACTAGTAACCAGCAGGTAGCCTAGTGGTTAGAGGTTGGACTAGTAACCAGCAGGTAGTCTAGTGGTTAGAGTGTTGGACTAGTAACCAGCAGGTAGCCTAGTGGTTAGAGGTTGGACTAGTAACCAGCAGGTAGCCTAGTGGTTAGAGCGTTGGACTAGTAACCAGCAGGTAGCCTAGTGGTTAGAGCATTGGGCCAGTAACCAGCAGGTAGCCTAGTGGTTAGAGTGTTGGACTAGTAACCGTAAAGGTTGCTAGATCAAATCCCTGAGCTGACAAGGTAAAAATCTGTCATTCTGCCCCTGAACAAGGCACTTAACCCACTGTTCCTAAGCCCTCATTGTAAATAAGAATTTGTTGTTAACTGACTTGCCTGGTTAAATAAAGGTTAAATATATAAATAAATGACATTGATTGAAGGACAAGACAATCAACAAGGCCACATTTTCCTCACACAATCATTATCGTGTACATGAGTCCAGATCCTGCAGTAAGCTGAGTGAAGAGGTGACATGAGCTTTGTCTGGGGTGGAGGAGGTGGGGTGTTGGTGGGGCGGCCCGAGCTTTTCCACCTGACGCACAGGTAAGAGGCTCAAGATCGATCGTACAGAAGGCATTATCACCTGGTTAACATAACACTCCATCAACACACAAACACACACACACAAACATTGATGTCTGGACCGCTACACTGCCACAGTCAGCACTCATACTAAGTACTTTTTTAGACTTATATATTAAATACGTGTTCAGTTATGAATAATTTGATATACAGTAGTAATGAATTGATACAGGAATATCAGAAACATGAATATATTTTTTAAAAATTAAAAAATAAAAAGATAGAAAAAGGTAAATATGTAAATCATTAAGGAAATAAAATGATAATAAATCAATATGATTGTACTGTAACAGAGCAGGCTTGGTGTGATTCAGGGCATGTCCTGTATGTCAAATATAAACATTCATTAATATTGTTACATCACAATCGAACGGCTCTAATCATTCGTTGAATTCTAATATTAGGCTCCTCCCCACTCCCATTCCTAATCTCTTTGTCTTGCCATAATCTCTGCCCTGCTCATCTAAGCAAGTCTGCACAACTCGTGTTGCTATCATCTGTCCTGCTGTAACCAGGTGTGTTGTTACGTAAAGCGATCCAACGGCCTGTTCTACCTGTCTAACTAACAGCAGGTGGTCATACTGTGAACAACAGGTACAGTGGACAGATAGGATCATTTTCTATATAGAGACTGGAGATCGTCTTTGGGTCAAGGATTTGGCTGTAAATCCCATGGTCACATTCGTAGGTGTAAATGTTATGACGATTTGAATGTACTGTATTGTACATAAACCAAATGTTTCCAAGTATCGCTGAGATATCACATTTGCTTTCTATCGAACTGATCTTTAACAATTCCCCACTTTCTTATTCTTGGCAACTTTAATAATGGAAAAAAACCATTTAAAACAAATCTGATATTTAAGTTAAAATTAATTAATATTAGAAAGTGTTTAAAAACCATTCTGTCCTAACCTACAGAACATCCCTAAAAATGTATATCACTCCAAACACCTGGCTGTTCTACCAAATGATATAACATTTGGAATGTAACATAATGTGGAAAAAGTAGTGTACACTCCAGTTAACATGGTCATGTTGTTAAAGCAGACTAGTGTACACTCCAGTTAACATGGTCATGTTGTTAATGCAGACTAGTGTACACTCCAGTTAACATGGTCATGTTGTTAATGCAGACTAGTGTACACTCCAGTTAACATGGTCATGTTGTTAAAGCAGACTAGTGTACACTCCAGTTAACATGGTCATGTTGTTAAAGCAGACTAGTGTACACTCCAGTTAACATGGTCGTGTTGTTAAAGCAGACTAGTGTACACTCCAGTTAACATGGTCATGTTGTTAAAGCAGACTAGTGTACACTCCAGTTAACATGGTCATGTTGTTAAAGCAGACTAGTGTACACTCCAGTTAACATGGTCATGTTGTTAAAGCAGACTAGTGTACACTCCAGTTAACATGGTCATGTTGTTAAAGCAGACTAGTGTACACTCCAGTTAACATGGTCATGTTGTTAAAGCAGACTAGTGTACACTCCAGTTAACATGGTCATGTTGTTAAAGCAGACTAGTGTACACTCCAGTTAACATGGTCATGTTGTTAAAGCAGACTAGTGTACACTCCAGTTAACATGGTCATGTTGTTAAAGCAGACTAGTGTACACTCCAGAATCAGGTATTCTAGTTGTAACTGTTGCAGATCCAGACACAAGCTGATTCTCAGTGAGCATGTCCGGTGAGGAACACATGTTTTGGAACATCTTTTTTGAACACGTTAGGATACTGTCTTAAATCCTTACAGGGATCATTAGCAGATCTTCTATCTGCTTTAATCAAACACATGTGTTTTTACATCTTCTTTTGTTCACTTACAGCTGCACGCACCACATCAAATCAAATCAAATCAAATTTATTTATATAGCCCTTCGTACATCAGCTGATATCTCAAAGTGCTGTACACAAACCCAGCCTAAAACCCCAAACAGCAAGCAATGCAGGTGTAGAAGCATGGTGGCTAGGAAAAACTCCCTAGAAAGGCCAATACCTAGGAAGAAACCTAGAGAGGAACCAGGCTATGTGGGGTGGCCAGTCCTCTTCTGGCTGTGCCGGGTGGAGATTATAACAGAACATGGCCAAGATGTTCAAATGTTCATAAATGACCAGCATGGTCGTATAATAATAAGGCAGAACAGTTGAAACTGGAGCAGCAGCATGGCCAGGTGGACTGGGGACAGCAAGGAGTCATCATGTCAGGTAGTCCTGGGGCATGGTCCTAGGGCTCAGGTCCTCCGAGAGAGAGAAAGAAAGAGAGAAGGAGAGAATTAGAGAACGCACACTTAGATTCACACAGGACACCGAATAGGACAGGAGAAGTACTCCAGATATAACAAACTGACCCTAGCCCCCCGACACAAACTACTGCAGCATAAATACTGGAGGCTGAGACACATAACTGTGGAGAAGGTGTGACGTAAAACATCTCCACCATAAAAACCATTTTTGAACACTCACTTCTAGACGTGACCTGTGGAATACACATCACATGTTTGACTTGGTCAGATTATACATGACATGGCATTGGGGAGGGGAAGGGGCGGGAGGGGGGTGGTGGCCGGGAGGGGGGGGGGGGGGGGGAGGGGAAGGGGCGGGTGGGGGGTGGGGGGTGGGGGGGGGGGTGGGGGGGGGGTGGGGGGGTATATCTGTTTTTCTATTTTAATACAGTTGCAAAAACGTCTAAAAAACCTGTTTTCACTTTGTTAGCGGGTCAGGAGCCACTATTTAGTTTGCAGACCCTCTCAACACCCTCAGATCTACCTGGGTTCACTAAGGTCATTATGGCCTCAAAGAAAAGAGATACACACATGCAACACACTAAAAAGAGGGGCTGTGAGCACATAGAGCGCCCTTTTTAGTACAGGTCTGGTTAAAAGCAGGGGCATTAACGACATAACAGCAGGCTACATCCTCCAACGACAGACGATTTATTTATTTTTATTTAATCCATTTTAGAATAGGGCTGTGATGATTCAAAACATGGAAATAGTCAAAGGGTCTGAATACCATGTCCTGTTTAACCTACACAACAGTCAAAGGGTCTGAATACCATATCCTGTTTAACCTACACAATAGTCAAAGGGTCTGAATACCATGTCCTGCGAAACATACACAACAGTCAAAGGGTCTGAATACCATGTCCTGTTTAACCTACACAACAGTCAAAGGGTCTGAATACCATATCCTGTTTAACCTACACAATAGTCAAAGGGTCTGAATACCATGTCCTGCGAAACATACACAACAGTCAAAGGGTCTGAATACCATGTCCTGTTTAACATACACAACAGTCAAAGGGTCTGAATACCATGTCCTGTTTAACCTACACAACAGTCAAAGGGTCTGAATACCATATCCTGTTTAACCTACACAACAGTCAAAGGGTCTGAATACCATATCCTGTTTAACCTACACAACAGTCAAAGGGTCTGAATACCATGTCCTGCGAAACATACACAACAGTCAAAGGGTCTGAATACCATGTCCTGTTTAACATACACAACAGTCAAAGGGTCTGAATACCATGTCCTGTTTAACCTACACAACAGTCAAAGGGTCTGAATACCATATCCTGTTTAACCTACACAACAGTCAAAGGGTCTGAATACCATATCCTGTTTAACCTACACAACAGTCAAAGGGTCTGAATACCATGTCCTGCGAAACATACACAACAGTCAAAGGGTCTGAATACCATGTCCTGTTTAACCTACACAACAGTCAAAGGGTCTGAATACCATATCCTGTTTAACCTACACAACAGTCAAAGGGTCTGAATACCATATCCTGTTTAACCTACACAACAGTCAAAGGGGCTGAATACCATATCCTGTTTAACCTACACAACAGTCAAAGGGTCTGAATACCATATCCTGTTTAACCTACACAATAGTCAAAGGGTCTGAATACCATATCCTGTTTAACCTACACAACAGTCAAAGGGTCTGAATACCATGTCCTGCGAAACATACACAACAGTCAAAGGGTCTGAATACCATGTCCTGTTTAACCTACACAACAGTCAAAGGGTCTGAATACCATATCCTGTTTAACCTACACAATAGTCAAAGGGTCTGAATACCATGTCCTGCGAAACATACACAACAGTCAAAGGGTCTGAATACCATTTCCTGTTTAACCTACACAACAGTCAAAGGGTCTGAATACCATATCCTGTTTAACCTACACAATAGTCAAAGGGTCTGAATACCATTTCCTGCGAAACATACATAATAGGAATATGTATATATTTCACGTTATATTTCTTATATATGTATATAGTGTATATCTGTTTTTTGTAGAAAGCTATTAGCTGTGTCCACCCCACTTTAATTATCTCACCACCGCGACCTGGTAGATTAAAGTCAGGACATGAGGCACGAGGCAGAGCTGTGCTATCGACCAAAGCATTTCCTCTAAAGATAATGAAAAGACTCTGTTAATTAAAATATGCATCTTTCACTCCTGATCCTCCATGCCAACTCACACGACCATGTTAACTGGAGTGTACACTAGTCTGCTTTAACAACGTGACCATGTTAACTGGAGTGTACACTAGTCTGCTTTAACAACACGACCATGTTAACTGGAGTGTACACTAGTCTGCTTTAACAACATGACCATGTTAACTGGAGTGTACACTAGTCTGCTTTAACAACATGACCATGTTAACTGGAGTGTACACTAGTCTGCTTTAACAACACGACCATGTTAACTGGAGTGTACACTAGTCTGCTTTAACAACGTGACCATGTTAACTGGAGTGTACACTAGTCTGCTTTAACAACATGACCATGTTAACTGGAGTGTACACTAGTCTGCTTTAACAACACGACCATGTTAACTGGAGTGTACACTAGTCTGCTTTAACAACATGACCATGTTAACTGGAGTGTACACTAGTCTGCTTTAACAACACGACCATGTTAACTGGAGTGTACACTAGTCTGCTTTAACAACACGACCATGTTAACTGGAGTGTACACTAGTCTGCTTTAACAACGTGACCATGTTAACTGGAGTGTACACTAGTCTGCTTTAACAACACGACCATGTTAACTGGAGTGTACACTAGTCTGCTTTAACAACGTGACCATGTTAACTGGAGTGTACACTAGTCTGCTTTAACAACACGACCATGTTAACTGGAGTGTACACTAGTCTGCTTTAACAACACGACCATGTTAACTGGAGTGTACACTAGTCTGCTTTAACAACATGACCATGTTAACTGGAGTGTACACTAGTCTGCTTTAACAACACGACCATGTTAACTGGAGTGTACACTAGTCTGCTTTAACAACACGACCATGTTAACTGGAGTGTACACTAGTCTGCTTTAACAACACGACCATGTTAACTGGAGTGTACACTAGTCTGCTTTAACAACACGATCATGTTAACTGGAGTGTACACTAGTCTGCTTTAACAACAAGACCATGTTAACTGGAGTGTACACTAGTCTGCTTTAACAACATGACCATGTTAACTGGAGTGTACACTAGTCTGCTTTAATAACAGGACCATGTTAACTGGAGTGTACACTAGTCTGCTTTAACAACATGACCATGTTAACTGGAGTGTACACTAGTCTGCTTTAACAACATGACCATGTTAACTGGAGTGTACACTAGTCTGCTTTAACAACATGACCATGTTAACTGGAGTGTACACTAGTCTGCTTTAACAACACGACCATGTTAACTGGAGTGTACACTAGTCTGCTTTAACATTTCAATCATTTAGCAGACACTCTGATCCAGAGCCATTAGGGTTAAGTGCCTTGCTCATGGGCACATCAATATGTATTTTACCTAGTCGGCTCAAACCAGCAACCTTTCGGTTACTGTCCCAACGCTCTAGGCTCCCTTCCGCCCACTTCTCCACTAAATGACGTTAGGAGTCGACCCTGATCCTGACACGTCACCTACTGTGACCTTTCTGTCTGGTTTGTGGTGGAGTCATGACCATGTTAACTGTTAACCCGGAGTTAACCCTGTGAATTTGAGTTCAGAGATTAACTTCATCGTTTGTGGTGATCTTAAAATGGCAGATGCCTTTTTCTTTTTTTTTCTGTAAGAGACAAGATGGCTTCTTTATCCTTGTTTACTATGTGTGTAAATGACAAGATGGCTTCTTTATCCTTGTTTACTATGTGTGTAAATGACAAGATGGCTTCTTTATCCTTGTTTACTATGTGTGTAAATGACAAGATGGCTTCTTTATCCTTGTTTACTATGTGTGTAAATGACAAGATGGCTTCTTTATCCTTGTTTACTATGTGTGTAAATGACAAGATGGCTTCTTTATCCTTGTTTACTATGTGTGTAAATGACAAGATGGCTTCTTTATCCTTGTTTACTATGTGTGTAAATGACAAGATGGCTTCTTTATCCTTGTTTACTATGTGTGTAAATGACAAGATGGCTTCTTTATCCTTGTTTACTATGTGTGTAAATGACAAGATGGCTTCTTTATCCTTGTTTACTATGTGTGTAAATGACAAGATGGCTTCTTTATCCTTGTTTACTATGTGTGTAAATGACAAGATGGCTTCTTTATCCTTGTTTACTATGTGTGTAAATGACAAGATGGCTTCTTTATCCTTGTTTACTATGTGTGTAAATGATGCTATGCATCTCGGACAAGCAGCCAAATATGTCACGGCCCAAGTCAACCACATAAAGTACACGTACATATTTTCAAAACTGTTGTGATACCCGTTTGCCGGTTTGTGTCATCTTTTTGATGAATTGAGTCGTTGAATTAGGTGTGTCAGTACTGGGCTAGAATAAAACTGTGTTACATTGGAGGTACCTACAGTAAGGACTGGAATTGACAGAGATTTACAACGAGAAGGCATGTGTGTGTCTTTAATATTTTCATTGTGACTCACGACAACAAAAAAAAAAGAAGACATTTAATGAGATAAATCCAACCAATCAAAGAAAATAGCCAATCAGTGGCCTCTCTCAGAACACTAATTAGTTACCGGGTAAATCTTGCAGAAGTCATCAGTGTTACAGATAAGTATGAAGCAGAGAGCAGCAGCCACCATATGGCTAAAGATGCCCATCACCAGGATTCTGTCTTCTTTACTGCTCTTTTAATCTTTTGGGCTAATTGTTTTCTTCTCCTCCCTCATCCCACCTCGTCCACTACTGGTCTGGTCACAGTCTATGGAACCCCTAAGTAGAAGACTAAGTTTTATGGTGGTGTAAGCTGATTAGCTGGTTTTACAATGGGGTTTTAAGCTGTTTTGTGTCTTGTCGAGGTGGAACTTGCTGACATCGACATTTAATCTGATCTCTAAGCAATTTTTTTGTGGGAAGACTTTTTGAGGGGGTAAGCTACAGTAAACTTCTGGGTTATTCCCCGTTTACATTTGGTATTTTATTAGGATCCCCATTAGCTGTTGAAAAAGCAGCAGCTACTCTTCCTGGGTTCTACACAAAACAGGAAACAGGAAACAGGATATTAATACAGGACATTAATAGAGAAGAACAGCTCGTGGACAGAACTATATCAATGAAACACTACATGTTAAAAAAGACTCACGTAGGATACATATCAATACCAATACAGTACATACACACACACTATCTGGGTCATGAAGGGGAGAGGCGTTGTGCCGTGAGGCGTTGTGCCGTGAGGCGTGAGGCGTGAGGCGTTGTGCTGTGAGGCGTTGTGCCGTGAGGCGTTGTGCTGTGAGGCGTGAGGCGTTGTGCCGTGAGGCGTTGTGCCGTGAGGCGTGAGGCGTTGTGCCGTGAGGCGTTGTGCCGTGAGGCGTGAGGCGTTGTGCCGTGAGGCGTGAGGCGTTGTGCCGTGAGGCGTTGTGCCGTGAGGCGTTGTGCCGTGAGGCGTGAGGCGTTGTGCCGTGAGGCGTTGTGCCGTGAGGCGTGAGGCGTTGTGCCGTGAGGCGTGAGGCGTTGTGCCGTGAGGCGTTGTGCCGTGAGGCGTTGTGCCGTGAGGCGTTGTGCCGTGAGGCGTGAGGCGTTGTGCCGTGAGGCGTGAGGCATTGTGCCGTGAGGCGTTGTGCCGTGAGGCGTGAGGCGTTGTGCCGTGAGGCGTTGCTTTATCTGTTTAAAACAACAACAGGTTTGCTGTTCTGTCACGGCTTCCGCCGAAGTCGGTCCCTCTCCTTGTTCGGGCGCCGTTCGGCGGTCGATGTCACTGGTCT
Source organism: Oncorhynchus kisutch (assembly GCF_002021735.2). NCBI lineage: Eukaryota > Metazoa > Chordata > Actinopteri > Salmoniformes > Salmonidae > Oncorhynchus > Oncorhynchus kisutch. The sequence continues at coordinate 26,201 of NW_022263056.1, forward strand.
CCTAGCCCATCCCTGCTCCACTTTTCATTTTCCATTTGTTTTGTCTTGGTTTCCCACACGCCTGGTTCACATTCCCTCATCCAACTAAATTTATATTACCCTCTGTACCCCCTATGTCTGTGTGTGGAATTGTTTGTTTGTTACGTGCGGTTCGCTTCAGGCTGGTTGGCCAGTATGTGTGTTACGGACCAAACTGCAGCGTGTCGATTGCGATCCATGTTTATTTAAACAAACGTAAACACGACTAAACACGAACACTACCAAACAATAAACGAAAACCGAAAACAGCCTATACTTGTGCAAACTAACAGAGAGTACACATAGGACAGATAGGACAATCACCCACGAAATACAAAGTGAAACTCAGGCTACCTAAATACAGTTCCCAATCCGAGACAACGAGAATCACCTGACTCAGATTGAGAACCGCCTCAGGCAGCCAAGCCTATACAAGACACACCCCTAATCAACCACAAATCCCAATGCCTACAAAAACCCCAATAGGACAATACAATAACCCCATGTCACACCCTGGCCTGAACAAATAATAAAGATAAACACAAAATACTTTGACCAGGGCGTGACAATGTGTTTGACCTGTGTGTTTTGTTTATTGTACCGTTTGTCTACTTTGGGCGTTATCGCTGTTGTCCTTGGGCATGAATGAAGTGCGCCTGTTATCACCCATCTCTGCTCTCCTGCACCTGACTTCCCTTCAGCCAGTTGAGCACATCGTGACATGTTCATTTGAGCAATATGAGATGAAACGGAGTTCCATGCAATAATGACTCTATATTTCCACTGTACGCTTTCTTGAATTTGTTCTGGATTTGGGGACTGTGAAAAGACCCCTGGTGGCATGTCTGGTGGGGTAAGTGTGTGTGTCAGAGCTGTGTGTAAGTTGACTATGCAAACAATTTGGGATTTTCAACACATTAATGTTTCATATGAAAAGAAGAAGTGATGCAGTCAGTCTCTCCTCAACTCTTAGCCAAGAGAGACTGGCACCATAGTATTTATATTAGCCCTCTGATTACAATGAAGCCGGTCTGTTCTGGGCCAGCTGCAGCTTAAAAACCCCTACAGGATTGATGTGTCCCCCGCGGGCCGGTTGAGCTATCGTGTGCTAATGTGATTAGCATGAGGTTGTAAGTAACAATAACATTTCCTAGGACAGAGATTTATCTGATATGGGCAAAAAGCTTAAATTCTTGTTAATCTAACTGCACTGTCCAATTTACAGTAGTTATTACAGTGAAATAATACCATGCTATTGTTTGAGGAGAGTGCACGGTTATGAACTTGAAAATGTATCAATAAACCAATTAGGCACATTTGGAAAGGAAAGGAAAGACCTTAAAAACCTCTTCAGGATCGGACCCCTTTTACATTTTTTTATTGCCTAAAATGACAAACCCAAATCTAACTGAAGGATATACATATTCTTGATAGCATTTGAAAGGAAACACTTTGAAGTTTGTAGAAATATGCAATTAATGTAGGAGAATATAACACATTAGATGTGGTAAAAAAAACACATACAAAGAAAACACATTCCATTTTTTTTATCATCTTTGAAATGCAGGAGAAAGGCCACAATGTATTATTCAAGGTTAGGCGCAATTTCGATTTTGGCCACTAGATGGCAGCAGTGTACGTGCAACGTTTTTAGACTGATCCAATGAACCGTTGCATTTATGTTCAAAATGTTGTATCAAGTCTCCTTGCTGCTCTGTGGGATCAGAACAGGAGCAACTCTGAATCAAATCACTGATCAGATACTTGGACGACTAAACTGAAACATTTACAAAAAATCAAAAGTGTTCTTACACATTTTTTGTAGTGTGTGTGTCTGAATCATACAGTAAATATTGTTGTTTCTATCAACAAAGTGAATAATCATCAAGAACTAATCAGCAACAAAAACAGAACAACAAAGTAACAAACAAACAAAATCCTTGTAGAAGACAGATGTCTTGACTGATGTCATTTATGTGCCAAGTAGCAGAAAATAGAGAAACTGCAAGCGTGGCCATATTGTAGTGAGCGTCATGTCCAGATTAACATGATTCACTGAGACCAGTCAACTGTATAACAACAACTGATGAAATCACCAGAAAGTTGTGATGGGGCCAGGACTCAGTCTGACTGGTTAACGGGGCCAGGACTCAGTCTGACTGGTTAACGGGGCCAGGACTCAGTCTGACTGGTTAAAGGGGCCAGAACTCAGTCTGACTGGATAACGGGCCAGGACTCAGTCTGACTGGATAACGGGGCCAGGACTCAGTCTGACTGGATAACGGGGCCAGGACTCAGTCTGACTGGTGACTCCAGGTGAAAGTTGTGATGGGACCAGGACTCAGTCTGACTGGATAACGGGGCCAGGACTCAGGCTGACTGGATAACGGGGCCAGGACTCAGTCTGACTGGATAACGGGGACAGGACTCAGTCTGACTGGATAACGGGGCCAGGACTCAGTCTGACTGGATAACGGGGCTAGGACTCAGTCTGACTGGATAACTGGGACAGGACTCAGTCTGACTGGATAACGGGGACAGGACTCAGTCTGACTGGATAACTGAGATGGCTATGATACTGGGACAGTAGACCAGGTATGGTTATGATACTGGGACAGTAGGCCTATACCAGGTATGGCCATGATACTGGGACAGTATACTCAGTCTGACTGGATAATGGGGATTATACTGGGACAGTAGACCAGGTATGGTTTTGATACTGGGACAGTAGCCCAGGTATGGTTATGATACTGGGACAGTAGACCAGGTATGGTTATGATACTGGGACAGTAGACCGGTATGGTTATGATACGGGGACAGTAGGCCTATACCAGGTATGGCCATGATACTGGGACAGTAGACCAGGTGTGGTTATGATACTAGTAGACCAGGTATGGTTATGATACTGGGACAGTATATCAGGTGTGGTTTTGATACTGGGACAGTATACCAGGTGTGGTTATGATACTAGTAGACCAGGTATGGTTATGATACTGGGACAGTAGACCAGGTATGGTTATGATACTGAGACAGTAGACCAGGTGTGGTTATGATACTGGGACAGTATACCAGGTATGGTAATCATACTGAGACAGTAGACCAGGTATGGTTATGATACTGGGACAGTAGACATATACCAGGTATGGTTATGATACTGGGACAGTAGACCAGGTGTGGTTATGATACTGGGACAGTATACCAGGTGTGGTTATGATACTGGGACAGTAGACCAGGTGTGGTTTTGATACTGGGACAGTAGACCAGGTATGGTTATGATACTGGGACAGTAGACCTATACCAGGTATGGTTATGATACTGGGACAGTAGACCAGGTATGGTTATGGGACAGTAGACCTATACCAGGTATGGTTATGATACTGGGACAGTAGACCTATACCAGGTATGGTTATGATACTGGGACAGTAGACCAGGTATGGTTATGGGACAGTATACCTATACCAGGTGTGGTTATGATACTGGGACAGTATACCTATACCAGGTGTGGTTATGATACTGGGACAGTATACCTATACCAGGTGTGGTTATGATACTGGGACAGTATACCTATACCAGGTATGGTTATGATACTGGGACAGTAGACCAGGTATGGTTATGATACTAGTAGACCAGGTATGGTTATGATACTGGGACAGTAGACCAGGTGTGGTTATGATACTGGGACAGTAGACCAGGTGTGGTTATGATACTGGGACAGTAGACCAGGTGTGGTTATGATACTGGGACAGTAGACCAGGTATGGTTATGATACTGGGACAGTAGACCAGGTGTGGTTATGATACTGGGACAGTAGACCAGGTGTGGTTATGATACTGGGACAGTAGACCAGGTGTGGTTATGATACTAGTAGACCAGGTATGGTTATGATACTGGGACAGTAGACCAGGTGTGGTTATGATACTGGGACAGTAGACCAGGTGTGGTTATGATACTAGTAGACCAGGTATTGTTATGATACTGGGACAGTATACCAGGTGTGGTTATGATACTGGGACAGTAGACCAGGTATGGTTATGATACTGGGACAGTAGACCAGGTATGGTTATGATACTGGGACAGTAGACCAGGTGTGGTTATGATACTGGGACAGTAGTCCAGGTATGGTTATGATACTGAGACAGTAGACCAGGTGTGGTTATGATACTGGGACAGTAGACCAGGTATGGTTATGATACTGGGACAGTAGACCAGGTGTGGTTATGATACTGGGACAGTAGACCAGGTGTGGTTATGATACTAGTAGACCAGGTATGGTTATGATACTGGGACAGTAGACCAGGTGTGGTTATGATACTGGGACAGTAGACCAGGTGTGGTTATGATACTAGTAGACCAGGTATTGTTATGATACTGGGACAGTATACCAGGTGTGGTTATGATACTGGGACAGTAGACCAGGTATGGTTATGATACTGGGACAGTAGACCAGGTGTGGTTATGATACTGGGACAGTAGTCCAGGTGTGGTTATGATACTGGGACAGTAGTCCAGGTATGGTTATGATACTGAGACAGTAGACCAGGTGTGGTTATGATACTGGGACAGTAGACCAGGTATGGTTATGATACTGGGACAGTATACCAGGTATGGTTATGATACTGGGACAGTAGACCAGGTATGGTTATGATACTGGGACAGTAGACCAGGTATGGTTATGATACTGGGACAGTAGACCTATACCAGGTATGGTTATGATACTGGGACAGTATACCAGGTGTGGTTATCATACTGGGACAGTAGACCTGGTATGGTTATGATACTGGGACAGTAGACCAGGTATGGTTATGATACTGGGACAGTAGACCTATACCAGGTGTGGTTATGACACTGGGACAGTAGACCTATACCAGGTATGGTTATGATACTGGGACAGTAGACCAGGTATGGTTATGATACTGGGACAGTAGACCTATACCAGGTATGGTTATGATACTGGGACAGTAGACCAGGTATGGTTATGATACTGGGACAGTAGACCTATACCAGGTATGGTTATGATACTGGGACAGGAGACCTATACCAGGTATGGTTATGATACTGGGACAGTATACCTATACCAGGTGTGGTTATGATACTGGGACAGTATACCTATACCAGGTATGGTTATGATACTGGGACAGTAGACCAGGTATGGTTATGATACTGGGACAGTAGACCAGGTATGGTTATGATACTAGTAGACCAGGTATGGTTATGATACTGGGACAGTAGACCAGGTGTGGTTATGATACTGGGACAGTAGTCCAGGTGTGGTTATGATACTGGGACAGTAGTCCAGGTATGGTTATGATACTGAGACAGTAGACCAGGTGTGGTTATGATACTGGGACAGTAGACCAGGTATGGTTATGATACTGGGACAGTAGACCAGGTGTGGTTATGATACTGGGACAGTAGACCAGGTGTGGTTATGATACTAGTAGACCAGGTATGGTTATGATACTGGGACAGTAGACCAGGTGTGGTTATGATACTGGGACAGTAGACCAGGTGTGGTTATGATACTAGTAGACCAGGTATTGTTATGATACTGGGACAGTAGACCAGGTGTGGTTATGATACTGGGACAGTAGACCAGGTGTGGTTATGATACTAGTAGACCAGGTATGGTTTTGATACTGGGACAGTATACCAGGTGTGGTTATGATACTGGGACAGTAGACCAGGTATGGTTATGATACTGAGACAGTAGACCTATACCAGGTATGGTTATGATACTGGGACAGTAGACCAGGTGTGGTTATTATACTGGGACAGTAGACCAGGTATGGTTATGATACTGGGACAGTAGACCAGGTATGGTTATGATACTGGGACGGTAGACCAGGTGTGGTTATGATACTGGGACAGTAGACCAGGTGTGGTTATGATACTAGTAGACCAGGTATGGTTATGATACTGGGACAGTAGACCAGGTGTGGTTATGATACTAGTAGACCAGGTATTGTTATGATACTGGGACAGTAGACCAGGTGTGGTTATGATACTGGGACAGTAGACCAGGTGTGGTTATGATACTAGTAGACCAGGTATGGTTTTGATACTGGGACAGTATACCAGGTGTGGTTATGATACTGGGACAGTAGACCAAGTATGGTTATGATACTGAGACAGTAGACCTATACCAGGTATGGTTATGATACTGGGACAGTAGACCAGGTGTGGTTATTATACTGGGACAGTAGACCAGGTATGGTTATGATACTGGGACAGTAGACCAGGTATGGTTATGATACTGGGACGGTAGACCAGGTGTGGTTATGATACTGGGACAGTAGACCAGGTGTGGTTATGATACTGGGACAGTAGACCAGGTATGGTTATGATACTGGGACAGTAGACCAGGTATGGTTATGATACTGGGACAGTAGACCAGGTGTGGTTTTGATACTGGGACATTAGACCAGGTATGGCTATGATAATGGGACAGTAGACATATACCAGGTATGGTTATGATACTGAGACAGTAGACCTATACCAGGTGTGGTTATGATACTGAGACAGTAGACCAGGTATGGTTATGATACTGGGACAGTAGACAAGGTATGGTTACGATACTGGGACAGTAGACCAGGTATGGTTATGATACTGGGACAGTAGACCAGGTGTGGTTTTGATACTGGGACATTAGACCAGGTATGGTTATGATACTGGGACAGTAGACCAGGTATGGTTATGATACTGGGACAGTAGACCAGGTGTGGTTTTGATACTGGGACAGTAGACCAGGTATGGTTATGATACTAGTAGACCAGGTATGGTTATGATACTGGGACAGTAGACCAGGTGTGGTTATGATACTGGGACAGTAGACCAGGTGTGGTTATGATACTAGTAGACCAGGTATTGTTATGATACTGGGACAGTATACCAGGTGTGGTTATGATACTGGGACAGTAGACCAGGTATGGTTATGATACTGGGACAGTAGACCAGGTGTGGTTATGATACTGGGACAGTAGTCCAGGTGTGGTTATGATACTGGGACAGTAGTCCAGGTATGGTTATGATACTGAGACAGTAGACCAGGTGTGGTTATGATACTGGGACAGTAGACCAGGTATGGTTATGATACTGGGACAGTATACCAGGTATGGTTATGATACTGGGACAGTAGACCAGGTATGGTTATGATACTGGGACAGTAGACCAGGTATGGTTATGATACTGGGACAGTAGACCTATACCAGGTATGGTTATGATACTGGGACAGTATACCAGGTGTGGTTATCATACTGGGACAGTAGACCTGGTATGGTTATGATACTGGGACAGTAGACCAGGTATGGTTATGATACTGGGACAGTAGACCTATACCAGGTGTGGTTATGACACTGGGACAGTAGACCTATACCAGGTATGGTTATGATACTGGGACAGTAGACCAGGTATGGTTATGATACTGGGACAGTAGACCTATACCAGGTATGGTTATGATACTGGGACAGTAGACCAGGTATGGTTATGATACTGGGACAGTAGACCTATACCAGGTATGGTTATGATACTGGGACAGTATACCTATACCAGGTATGGTTATGATACTGGGACAGTATACCTATACCAGGTGTGGTTATGATACTGGGACAGTATACCTATACCAGGTATGGTTATGATACTGGGACAGTAGACCAGGTATGGTTATGATACTGGGACAGTAGACCAGGTATGGTTATGATACTAGTAGACCAGGTATGGTTATGATACTGGGACAGTAGACCAGGTGTGGTTATGATACTGGGACAGTAGTCCAGGTGTGGTTATGATACTGGGACAGTAGTCCAGGTATGGTTATGATACTGAGACAGTAGACCAGGTGTGGTTATGATACTGGGACAGTAGACCAGGTATGGTTATGATACTGGGACAGTAGACCAGGTGTGGTTATGATACTGGGACAGTAGACCAGGTGTGGTTATGATACTAGTAGACCAGGTATGGTTATGATACTGGGACAGTAGACCAGGTGTGGTTATGATACTGGGACAGTAGACCAGGTGTGGTTATGATACTAGTAGACCAGGTATTGTTATGATACTGGGACAGTAGACCAGGTGTGGTTATGATACTGGGACAGTAGACCAGGTGTGGTTATGATACTAGTAGACCAGGTATGGTTTTGATACTGGGACAGTATACCAGGTGTGGTTATGATACTGGGACAGTAGACCAGGTATGGTTATGATACTGAGACAGTAGACCTATACCAGGTATGGTTATGATACTGGGACAGTAGACCAGGTGTGGTTATTATACTGGGACAGTAGACCAGGTATGGTTATGATACTGGGACAGTAGACCAGGTATGGTTATGATACTGGGACGGTAGACCAGGTGTGGTTATGATACTGGGACAGTAGACCAGGTGTGGTTATGATACTGGGACAGTAGACCAGGTATGGTTATGATACTGGGACAGTAGACAAGGTATGGTTACGATACTGGGACAGTAGACCAGGTATGGTTATGATACTGGGACAGTAGACCAGGTGTGGTTTTGATACTGGGACATTAGACCAGGTATGGTTATGATACTGGGACAGTAGACCAGGTATGGTTATGATACTGGGACAGTAGACCAGGTGTGGTTTTGATACTGGGACAGTAGACCAGGTATGGTTATGATACTGGGACAGTAGACCAGGTATGGTTATGATACTGGGACAGTAGACCAGGTATGGTTATGATACTGGGACAGTAGACCTATACCAGGTATGGTTATGATACTGGGACAGTAGACCTATACCAGGTATGGTTATGATACTGGGACAGTAGACCAGGTATGGTTATGATACTGGGACAGTAGACCAGGTGTGGTTATGATACTGGGACAGTAGACCAGGTGTGGTTATGATACTGGGACAGTAGACCAGGTATGGTTATGATACTGGGACAGTAGACCAGGTATGGTTATGATACTGGGACAGTAGACCAGGTGTGGTTATGATACTGGGACAGTAGACCAGGTGTGGTTTTGATACTGGAACAGTAGACCAGGTATGGTTATGATACTGGGACAGTAGACCTATACCAGGTATGGTTATGATACTGGGACAGTAGACCAGGTATGGTTATGATACTGGGACAGTAGACCAGGTATGGTTATGATACTGGGACAGTAGACCAGGTGTGGTTATGATATCGGGACAGTAGGCCAGGTATGGCTATGATAATGGGACAGTAGACATATACGAGGTATGGTTATGATAGTAAGACAGTAGACCTATACCAGGTGTGGTTATGATACTGAGACAGTAGACCAGGTATGGTTATGATACTGGGACAGTAGACCAGGTATGGTTATGATACTGGGACAGTAGACCTGGTATGGTTATGATACTGGGACAGTAGACCAGGTATGGTTATGATACTGGGACAGTAGACCTATACCAGGTGTGGTTATGACACTGGGACAGTAGACCAGGTGTGGTTTTGATACTGGGACAGTAGACCAGGTATGGTTATGATACTGGGACAGTATACCTATACCAGGTATGGTTATGATACTGGGACAGTAGACCAGGTATGGTTATGATACTGGGACAGTAGACCAGGTATGGTTATGATACTGGGACAGTATACCAGGTATGGTTATGATACTGGGACAGTAGACCAGGTATGGTTATGATACTGGGACAGTAGACCAGGTATGGTTATGATACTGGGACAGTAGACCAGGTATGGTTATGATACTGGGACAGTAGACCAGGTATGGTTATGATACTGGGACAGTAGACCAGGTATGGTTATGATACTGGGACAGTATACCAGGTATGGTTTTGATACTGGGACAGTAGACCAGGTATGGTTATGATACTGGGACAGTAGACCAGGTATGGTTATGATACTGGGACAGTAGACCAGGTATGGTTATGATACTGGGACAGTAGACCAGGTATGGTTATGATACTGGGACAGTAGACCAGGTATGGTTATGATACTGGGACAGTATACCAGGTATGGTTTTGATACTGGGACAGTAGACCAGGTATGGTTATGATACTGGGACAGTAGACCAGGTATGGTTATGATACTGGGACAGTAGACCAGGTATGGTTATGATACTGGGACAGTATACCAGGTATGGTTATGATACAGGGACAGTAGACCAGGTATGGTTATGATACTGGGACAGTAGACCAGGTATGGTTATGATACTGGGACAGTAGACCTATACCAGGTATGGTTATGATACTGGGACAGTATACCAGGTGTGGTTATCATACTGGGACAGTAGACCTGGTATGGTTATGATACTGGGACAGTAGACCAGGTATGGTTATGATACTGGGACAGTAGACCTATACCAGGTGTGGTTATGACACTGGGACAGTAGACCAGGTGTGGTTTTGATACTGGGACAGTAGACCAGGTATGGTTATGATACTGGGACAGTATACCTATACCAGGTATGGTTATGATACTGGGACAGTATACCAGGTATGGTTTTGATACTGGGACAGTAGACCAGGTATGGTTATGATCCTGGGACAGTAGACCAGGTATGGTTATGATACTGGGACAGTAGACCAGGTATGGTTATGATACTGGGACAGTAGACCAGGTATGGTTATGATACTGGGACAGTAGACCAGGTATGGTTATGATACTGGGACAGTATACCAGGTATGGTTTTGATACTGGGACAGTAGACCAGGTATGGTTATGATACTGGGACAGTAGACCAGGTATGGTTATGATACTGGGACAGTATTTCCAGGTATGGTTATGATACTGGGACAGTAGACCCAGGTATGGTTATGATACTGGGACAGTAGACCAGGTATGGTTATGATACTGGGAAATTAGACCAGGTATGGTTATGATACTGGGACAGTATACCAGGTATGGTTATGATACTGGGACAGTAGACCAGGTATGGTTATGATACTGGGACAGTAGACCAGGTATGGTTATGATACTGGGACAGTAGACCTATACCAGGTATGGTTATGATACTGGGACAGTATACCAGGTGTGGTTATGATACTGGGACTGTATACCTATACCAGGTGTGGTTATGATACTGGGACAGTATACCTATACCAGGTATGGTTATGATACTGGGACAGTAGACCAGGTATGGTTATGATACTGGGACAGTAGACCAGGTGTGGTTATGATACTGGGACAGTAGACCAGGTGTGGTTATGATACTGGGACAGTAGTCCAGGTATGGTTATGATACTGAGACAGTAGACCAGGTGTGGTTATGATACTGGGACAGTAGACCAGGTATGGTTATGATACTGGGACAGTAGACCAGGTGTGGGTTATGATACTGGGACAGTAGACCAGGTGTGGTTATGATACTAGTAGACCAGGTATGGTTATGATACTGGGACAGTAGACCAGGTGTGGTTATGATACTGGGACAGTAGACCAGGTGTGGTTATGATACTGGGACAGTAGACCTATACCAGGTATGGTTATGATACTGGGACAGTAGACCAGGTGTTGTTATTATACTGGGACAGTAGACCAGGTATGGTTATGATACTGGGACAGTAGACCAGGTGTGGTTATTATACTGGGACAGTAGACCAGGTATGGTTATGATACTGGGACAGTAGACCAGGTATGGTTATGATACTGGGACAGTAGACCAGGTGTGGTTATGATACTGGGACAGTAGACCAGGTTTGGTTATGATACTGGGACAGTAGACCAGGTATGGCTATGATAATGGGACAGTAGACATATACCAGGTATGGTTATGATACTGAGACAGTAGACCAGGTATGGTTATGATACTGGGACAGTAGACCAGGTGTGGTTTGATACTGGGACAGTAGACCAGGTGTGGTTATGATACTGGGACAGTAGACCAGGTATGGTTATGATACTGGGACAGTAGACCAGGTATGGTTATGATACTGGGACAGTAGACCAGGTATGGTTATGATACTGGGACAGTAGACCAGGTATGGTTATGATACTGGGACAGTAGACCAGGTGTGGTTATGATACTGGGACAGTAGACCTATACCAGGTATGGTTATGATACTGGGACAGTAGACCAGGTATGGTTATGATACTGGGACAGTAGACCAGGTATGGTTATGATACTGGGACAGTAGACCAGGTATGGTTATGATACTGGGACAGTATACCAGGTATGGTTTTGATACTGGGACAGTAGACCAGGTATGGTAGACCAGTATACAGTATACCTATACCAGGTGTGGTTATGATACTGGGACAGTATACCTATACCAGGTATGGTTATGGTTATTGTTATGATACTGGGACAGTAGACCAGGTATGGTTATGATACTAGTAGACCAGTTATGGTTATGATACTGGGACAGTAGTCCAGGTATGGTTATAATACTGGGACAGTAGACCAGGTGTGGTTATGATACTAGTAGACCAGGTATGGTTTGGATACTGGGACATTATACCAGGTGTGGTTATGATACTGGGACAGTAGACCAGGTATGGTTATGATACTGGGACAGTAGACCTATACCAGGTATGGTTATGATACTGGGACAGTAGACCAGGTGTGGTTATCATACTGGGACAGTAGACCTATACCAGGTATGGTTATGATACTGGGACAGTAGACCAGGTATGGTTATGATACTGGGACAGTAGACCAGGTGTGGTTATTATACTGGGACAGTAGACCAGGTATGGTTATGATACTGGGACAGTAGACCAGGTATGGTTATGATACTGGGACAGTAGACCAGGTGTGGTTATGATACTGGGACAGTAGACCTATACCAGGTATGGTTATGATACTGGGACAGTAGACCAGGTATGGTTATGATACTGGGACAGTAGACCAGGTATGGTTATGATACTGGGACAGTAGACCAGGTATGGTTATGATACTGGGACAGTATACCAGGTATGGTTTTGATACTGGGACAGTAGACCAGGTATGGTAGACCAGTATACAGTATACCTATACCAGGTGTGGTTATGATACTGGGACAGTATACCTATACCAGGTATGGTTATGGTTATTGTTATGATACTGGGACAGTAGACCAGGTATGGTTATGATACTAGTAGACCAGGTATGGTTATGATACTGGGACAGTAGACCAGGTGTGGTTATGATACTGGGACAGTAGACCAGGTGTGGTTATGATACTGGGACAGTAGTCCAGGTATGGTTATGATACTGAGACAGTAGACCAGGTGTGGTTATGATACTGGGACAGTAGACCAGATATGGTTATGATACTGGGACAGTAGACCAGGTGTGGTTATGATACTGGGACAGTAGTCCAGGTATGGTTATGATACTGAGACAGTAGACCAGGTGTGGTTATGATACTGGGACAGTAGACCAGATATGGTTATGATACTGGGACAGTAGTCCAGGTATGGTTATGATACTGAGACAGTAGACCAGGTGTGGTTATGATACTGGGACAGTAGACCAGATATGGTTATGATACTGGGACAGTAGACCAGGTGTGGTTATGATACTGGGACAGTAGACCAGGTGTGGTTATGATACTAGTAGACCAGGTATGGTTTGGATACTGGGACATTATACCAGGTGTGGTTATGATACTGGGACAGTAGACCAGGTATGGTTATGATACTGGGACAGTAGACCTATACCAGGTATGGTTATGATACTGGGACAGTAGACCAGGTGTGGTTATCATACTGGGACAGTAGACCTATACCAGGTATGGTTATGATACTGGGACAGTAGACCAGGTATGGTTATGATACTGGGACAGTAGACCAGGTGTGGTTATTATACTGGGACAGTAGACCAGGTATGGTTATGATACTGGGACAGTAGACCAGGTATGGTTATGATACTGGGACAGTAGACCAGGTGTGGTTATGATACTGGGACAGTAGACCTATACCAGGTATGGTTATGATACTGGGACAGTAGACCAGGTATGGTTATGATACTGGGACAGTAGACCAGGTATGGTTATGATACTGGGACAGTAGACCAGGTATGGTTATGATACTGGGACAGTATACCAGGTATGGTTTTGATACTGGGACAGTAGACCAGGTATGGTAGACCAGTATACAGTATACCTATACCAGGTGTGGTTATGATACTGGGACAGTATACCTATACCAGGTATGGTTATGGTTATTGTTATGATACTGGGACAGTAGACCAGGTATGGTTATGATACTAGTAGACCAGGTATGGTTATGATACTGGGACAGTAGACCAGGTGTGGTTATGATACTGGGACAGTAGACCAGGTGTGGTTATGATACTGGGACAGTAGTCCAGGTATGGTTATGATACTGAGACAGTAGACCAGGTGTGGTTATGATACTGGGACAGTAGACCAGATATGGTTATGATACTGGGACAGTAGACCAGGTGTGGTTATGATACTGGGACAGTAGTCCAGGTATGGTTATGATACTGAGACAGTAGACCAGGTGTGGTTATGATACTGGGACAGTAGACCAGATATGGTTATGATACTGGGACAGTAGTCCAGGTATGGTTATGATACTGAGACAGTAGACCAGGTGTGGTTATGATACTGGGACAGTAGACCAGATATGGTTATGATACTGGGACAGTAGACCAGGTGTGGTTATGATACTGGGACAGTAGACCAGGTGTGGTTATGATACTAGTAGACCAGGTATGGTTATGATACTGGGACAGTAGACCAGGTGTGATTATGATACTGGGACAGTAGACCAGGTGTGGTTATGATACTAGTAGTCCAGGTATGGTTTTGATACTGGGACAGTATACCAGGTGTGGTTATGATACTGGGACAGTAAACCAGGTATGGTTATGATACTGAGACAGTAGACCTATACCAGGTATGGTTATGATACTGGGACAGTAGAACAGGTGTGGTTATTATACTGGGACAGTAGACCAGGTATGGTTATGATACTGGGACAGTAGACCAGGTGTGGTTATTATACTGGGACAGTAGACCAGGTATGGTTATGATACTGGGACGGTAGACCAGGTGTGGTTATGATACTGAGACAGTAGACCAGGTATGGTTATGATACTGGGACAGTAGACCTATACCAGGTGTGGTTATGATACTGAGACAGTAGACCTATACCAGGTGTGGTTATGATACTGAGACAGTAGACCAGGTATGGTTATGATACTGGGACATTAGACCAGGTATGGTTATGACACTGGGACAGTATACCAGGTGTGGTTATGATACTGGGACAGTAGACCAGGTATGGTTATGATACTGGGACAGTATACCAGGTGTGGTTATGATACTGAGACAGTAGACCAGGGATGGTTATGATACTGGGACAGTAGACCAGGTATGGTTATGATACTGGGACAGTAGACCAGGGATGGTTATGATACTGGGACAGTAGACCAGGTGTGGTTATGATACTGGGACAGTAGACCTATACCAGGTGTGGTTATGATACTGGGACAGTAGACCTATACCAGATATGGTTATGTTGTAATGACGGGGTAATGATCCTATATGGCCATCCTCACCATGGTTACCACTGAATAATGCATATGGCCCCCTTTTCTCTCCCCCAACTAACTGACTGATAGACAGACAACATTAGTCCAACTCAAAACATAATTTAGCCATTTAAAATTCAATTATTCTCCTCTTCAACCCCCCCAGACCGTTTTTGGACCAGGGCGATCTCCAATCTCTCCAGTCTGTCAAAAGAGAGTCTTAATGGGATATAATGGGTCAGCTGGATACCTTGGCAAACACTGAATGGAGAGCAATCACATAGATCAAATATACAGGGGGAAATTGAGCTGGATTCCATACAGAGGCAGGGGGATATAGAGAGAGAAGAGGGCAATACAAATTGATGGGTCCAGCAAACATAATAATGTGCTTCCCCAGTCCATGTTAATCATCCCTTTAAAAAGGCTCAGACATCGTAGAGGGCTGTTGACTGACGGATACCCTCATAGACAGACGAGTGAGAGAGACAGAGAGAAAGAGAGAGGGGGACAGAGAGAGAGAGAGACGGAGAGAGAGAGAGATGGACAGAGAGAGAGAGAGATGGACAGAGAGAGAGAGAGAGAGCGAGAGAGAGAGAGAGAGAGAGAGATGGACAGAGAGAGAGAGAGAGAGCGAGAGAGAGAGAGAGAGAGAGAGAGAGAGATGGACAAGAGAGAGAGATGGGGGAGCAGAGGAAGAGAGACGGACAGAGAGAGAGAGACGGACAGAGAGAGAGAGACGGACAGAGAGATAGAGAGATGGACAGAGAGAGAGAGAGGAGAGAGAGAGAGAGAGAGACGGACAGAGAGAGAGGGGGGGACAGAGAGAGAGATAGAGAGACGGACAGAGAGAGAGAGGGGGACAGAGAGAGAGAGAGACGGACAGAGAGAGAGAGGGGGACAGAGAGAGAGAGAGAGAGAGAGAGAGAGAGAGAGAGAGAGAGAGAGAGAGAGAGAGAGAGAGAGAGAGAGAGAGAGAGAGAGAGAATTAGGCCGATACCTGCTTAGTATCAAAATCCAGAAAAGATCCGTTAAATTCTACAACCACCTAAAGGAAGCGATTTCCAAACCTTCCACAACAAAGCCATCACCTACAGAGAGATGAACCTGGAGAAGAGTTCCCTAAGCAAGCTGTTCCTGGGCTCTGTTCACAAATACAAACAGACCTCCAGAACAGCAACACAATTAGACCAAATCATGAGAAAACAAAAAGATAATTACCTGACACATTGGAAATAATTAACAAAAAACAGAGCAAACTAGAATGCTATTTGGCCCTAAACAGAGAGTACACAGCGGCAGAATACCTGTCCACTGTGACTGACCCAAAATTAAGGAAAGCTTTGACTATGTACAGACTCAGTGAGCTGAGTCCCGTATCTACTGGGTGAAAAACCACAATACCACAAGAAAAGGTCAACCAGTGAAGAACAAACACCGTTGTAAATACAACCTATATTTATATTTATTTATTTTCCCTTTTGCACATATTTACAACATATAGAAATAATATGGCATTTGAAATGTCTGTATTCTTCCGGAACATTTCAGAGTGTAATATTTACTGTTCATTTTTGATAGTGTATTTAACTTTTGTTTATTATCTATTTCACTCGATTTGACAATGTAAACAATAAAGCCCTTTCAATTGAATTGAGAGAGAGAGAAAGAGTGAGAAAAAGAGAGAGAGAGAGAGAGAGAGAAAGAGAGAGAGAAAGAGAGAGAGAGGAAAGGAGAGAGAGAAAGAGAGAGAGAGAGAGAGAGAGAGAGAGAAAGAGAGAGAAAGAGAGAAAGAGAGAGAGAAAGAGAGAGAGAGAGAGAGAGAGAGAAAGAGAGAGACCCTCTGACTTTCTCTATACTTCTCGTCTAATATTTCCATCAATATTTCTTCTTACCAACATGATAAAGACCCCCCCCCCCTCCGTCCACCTTGTTCCACATTGTTCTAAGTTCTGGAAATGTGACTGATTGATCAGACCAGTGGATGAACATAACAGTAAAGATTAAGAGGATGAGTAATAAGCAGCATGTGCTTACACAGCGCTGTGGACTAATCCTGCCCCCACCACCGGGTCCCCACCGTCTCCCCTTTAGAGGAGCAGCCACCAGTCAGGACCCACAGACACACACACAGCTCCCGGACAAGAGGGAGCCCCACAGTGTTAACTAACTTCCATTGTTCAGCAGATCCACACCACTGTTACAGAGACCAAGAGACTATCCAGGACCTGAGAGAGAGAGAGATCATCGTATCTCCCAACACCAAGGGACAGAGGAAGGAGAGGCAACCGGACAGACATCCAGTGATCATAAGTGGAGTTGATCTGGACTGAAGAGGAACTGACCAGCCGTCTGCCAGTCTGACTGCGGACACGAGGAGCCAGTTACAGCTACCCATCCATCAGCACACTTCTCCAATAGATTGGCAGTGACACTTTGACAAACTTTTCCCGCATCATTGCTGATCGCCAAGGTTCCAGACGTCAGGGGGGGAGGCCGTTGGTGTGACCTCCTCACGGCTGAAGGAAGAAACCGTCACACAGCAGCTAGACTACTCGTTGCATTGGGACACTATATCAGAACTTTTAAAAAGCCGTTTACCCTCTAATAGAGGTGGGGGGTGGCGACCGGTCCACAAGACATCGTTAGGACATATTGAGAAACCGTGATGGAGGAACACCTGTCTAACATCCATCCTTCCTCGTCTCCGAGTGACTCTTCAGGGAGCAGTGGCACCGACTGTGACAGCAGAGGAGGTAAACGTTTGGCTGATTTGGACCTTTCTTTAAAAACTGGTGCTCGGGCCAAAAGCTCAGGGAATAAAGGAAATGAGACCCTGCGCTGGGTAAATGCTGCTCCAGAGTTGCTTTATTCTTGCCACTAAATCAGTGAAGTTCAGACTCCAGAAACCACGTTGTATATTATTGATTGTGTTCAGTAATGAAGAACTTGGGATCAGCATTTACCATGTGTGGGCGGTTTGCTTCTTTACTTGCAGAACAGGTACAGGACCTCAGTACAGCCCTCAGTACAGCCCTCAGTACAGGACCTCAGTACAGCCCTCAGTACAGGACCTCAGTACAGCCCTCAGTACAGCCCTCAGTACAGCCCTCAGTACAGCCCTCAGTACAGCCCTCACTTTTTTTTGGGGGGGGGGGGGGATAATAACCAGATCTTAGAAAATTAATGATTTATATTGGAGAGAAAAAAGTAATGCTGCTTAATTTGAATTTTAAATAATTTGATAGTTGGATCTTTAATGCACGAGCCAGCATACAGCTGTCAACAAGCATTCCTCTAACAGAGTCTCTAACTACCCCACCTCTCTCTCTCT
>NW_022263056.1:50000-55000 GCF_002021735.2 Oncorhynchus kisutch
GCACAACCTCCCTGATCTCCCTGCACAAACTCCCTGATCTCCCTGCACAACCTCCCTGATCTCCCTACACAACCTCCCTGATCTCCCTGCACAACCTCCCTGATCTCCCTACACAACCTCCCTGATCTCACTGCACAACCTCCCTGATCTCCCTACACAGCCTCCCTGACCTCCCTACACATTCTCCCTACACAACCTCCCTGACCTCCCTACACATTCTCCCTACACAGCCTCCCTGACCTCCCTACACATTCTCCCTACACAACCTCCCTGACCTCCCTACACATTCTCCCTACACAGCCTCCCTGACCTCCCTACACATTCTCCCTACACAGCCTCCCTGACCTCCCTACACAGCCTCCCTGACCTCCCTACACATTCTCCCTACACAGCCTCCCTGACCTCCCTACACAGCCTCCCTGACCTGCCTACACAGCCTCCCTGACCTTTATGGCCTTTTATCCACATGGATCTGGATTCCACTGTATATATATCTAGCTACTAACCTGAAGAACGAGAGGATGTTAAAATGGCCTGTGAAATCAAATTTCACTGTTATGGATCTGTAAATGACTTGATCTTGGTATTATTTTGAAAGCTGCTAACAGAATTGGAATCCGTTTTTATTTTGTTTGTTTTTAGACACTTCAGGACATTGATGGAATCTCTCTTTGTTGTAAATTCAAAGCGTATAACTCACCACCCTCTCTGTTTCTCTCTGCGTAGATTTGGGAAGCTCCTCCTGCTGTTGCCCTCTCTGCGTTTCGTCAGCTCTGAGCGGATCGAGCTCCTCTTCTTCCACAGGACCATCGGCAACACCCCCATGGAGAAACTTCTGTGTGACATGTTCAAGAACTAATACACGGAAAAACAAAATGGACGCTCAGTTATACTGCACTGAGACACACCGCAAGTGAACATGCCTGAAAGCTAACAAACTGATGTGTGTGTAACAGGATGTTGTAAATATCTTATTGCTGTGTGTAAAGAAAACCATGTAAATATGTCATCGCTGTAAGAGAGTAAACAGACCTGCGTTTTGAGCTTGATAATGTGTTATAATGGGCTTTGCTGTGTGTTGGACCCCAGACTCAAAATGTCCTTTACTGTGGGCAGAATGTTTGTGTCTCATATCTTCAGTTACATTTCAGTCTAGTCGTCCATGGTCTATATTTTTCACGATGTAATGTAATATATTTACATAAAATCTGTTTCGTCTTAGACACTGTACATTTCTGCTGTATTTATGATTTCATGCCTTGATAAATTGAAACTTGTATTTTGTCTTCTATCAATTAACTGAAGAAGATGAGTAGAGACCAGGTTTACACCAAGCTATCTATTAACTGAAGAAGATGAGTAGAGACCAGGTTTACACCAAGCTCTCTATTAACTGAAGGGGATGAGTAGAGACCAGGTTTACACCAAGCTATCTATTAACTGAAGAAGATGAGTAGAGACCAGGTTTACACCAAGCTCTCTATTAACTGAAGGGGATGAGTAGAGACCAGGTTTACACCAAGCTCTCTATTAACTGAAGGGGATGAGTAGAGACCAGGTTTACACCAAGCTCTCTATTAACTGAAGGGGATGAGTAGAGACCAGGTTTACACCAAGCTATCTATTAACTGAAGGGGATGAGTAGAAACCAGGTTTACACCAAGCTCTCTATTAACTGAAGAGGATGAGTAGAGACCAGGTTTACACCAAGCTATCTATTAACTGAAGGGGATGAGTAGAGACCAGGTTTACACCAAGCTATCTATTAACTGAAGGGGATGAGTAGAAACCAGGTTTACACCAAGCTATCAATTAACTGAAGAAGATGAGTAGAGACCAGGTTTACACCAAGCTATCTATTAACTGAAGGGGATGAGTAGAGACCAGGTTTACACCAAGCTATCAATTAACTGAAGAAGATGAGTAGAGACCAGGTTTACACCAAGCTATCTATTAACTGAAGGGGATGAGTAGAGACCAGGTTTACACCAAGCTATCTATTAACTGAAGAGGATGAGTAGAAACCAGGTTTACACCAAGCTATCTATTAACTGAAGGGGATGAGTAGAAACCAGGTTTACACCAAGCTATCTATTAACTGAAGAAGATGAGTAGAGACCAGGTTTACACCAAGCTATCTATTAACTGAAGGGGATGAGTAGAAACCAGGTTTACACCAAGCTATCTATTAACTGAAGGGGATGAGTAGAGACCAGGTTTACACCAAGCTATCTATTAACTGAAGGGGATGAGTAGAGACCAGGTTTACACCAAGCTATCTATTAACTGAAGGGGATGAGTAGAAACCAGGTTTACACCAAGCTATCTATTAACTGAAGAGGATGAGTAGAAACCAGGTTTACACCAAGCTATCTATTAACTGAAGGGGATGAGTAGAGACCAGGTTTATACCAAGCTATCTATTAACTGAAGAGGATGAGTAGAGACCAGGTTTACACCAAGCTATCTATTAACTGAAGGGGATGAGTAGAAACCAGGTTTACACCAAGCTATCTATTAACTGAAGAGGATGAGTAGAAACCAGGTTTACACCAAGCTATCTATTAACTGAAGAGGATGAGTAGAAACCAGGTTTACACCAAGCTATCTATTAACTGAAGAGGATGAGTAGAAACCAGGTTTACACCAAGCTATCTATTAACTGAAGAGGATGAGTAGAAACCAGGTTTACACCAAGCTATCATACACGAGCTCAGAGGATGAGAAAACAAGCTTCCCATCAGAGCAATAACACAGTGGCAACTTCAATAGTGAGCAAAGACAAAGTACAAATCAAATGAACAGCGCCACCTTCTGTCCACTACTAACAACAACACCAGTTACTCTTTCCTACCACTAGAGGTCCTCCCAGTCTGGCTGTCAACACTACTTGGACAGTAGACTGAACTTCATCAGTATCCACATCTCATGGCAACCACTGTCCCAGTCATTTCTCAGACTACAGGTCCCCACTGTATGGCAGTAGGGTGAATATGTCCCAGTCATTTCTCAGACTACAGGTCCCCACTGTATGACAGTAGGGTGTATTTGTCCCAGTCATTTCTCAGACTACATGTCCCCACTGTATGACAGTGTAAACTTACTTTCTGGATTGTGGATTGTAACTAGCAACCTAGCATTACCAAGCAACGCATCACCAAGCACCCCATCACCGAGCACCACATCACCGAGCACCACATCACCAAGCAACGCATCACCAAGCACCACATCACCAAGCACCACATCACCAAGCAACGCATCACAAAGCACCACATCACCAAGCAACGCATCACCAAGCACCACATCACCAAGCAACACATCACCAAGCAACACATCACCAAGCAACGCATCACAAAGCACCACATCACCAAGCACCACATCACCAAGCAACACATCACCAGGCACCACATCACCACCACATCACCAAGCACCACATCACCACCACATCACCACCACATCACCAAGCACCGCATCACCAAGCAACACATCACCAAGCACCGCATCACCAAGCACCACATCACCACCACATCACCAAGCACCACATCACCACCACCGTCACCAAGCACCGCATCACCACCACATCACCAAGCACACCATCACCAAGCACCACATCACCAAGCACCACATCACCGAGCACCACATAACCAAGCACCACAATACCAAGCAACGCATCACCAAGCACCACATCACGAGCACCACATCACCAAGCACCACATCACCAAGCACCACATCACCAAGCACCGCATCACCACCACATCACCAAGCACCACATCACCAAGCACCACATCACCAAGCAACACATCACCACCACATCACCAAGCACCACATCACCAAGCACCACATCACCACCACATCACCAAGCACCACATCACCAAGCACCACATCACCACCACATCACCAAGCACCACATCACCACCACATCACCACCACATCACCAAGCACCACATCACCAAGCACCACATCACCACCACATCACCAAGCACCACATCACCACCACATCACCACCACATCACCAAGCACCACATCACCAAGCACCACATCACCACCACATCACCAAGCACCACATCACCACCACATCACCACCACATCACCACCACATCACCAAGCACCACATCACCAAGCACCACATCACCAAACACCACATCACCACCACATCACCAAGCACCACATCACCACCACATCACCAAGCACAACATCACCACCACATCACCAAGCACCACATCACCAAGCACCACATCACCAAGCACCACATCACCACCACATCACCACCACATCACCAAGCACCACATCACATCACCACCACCGTCACCAAGCACCACATCGCCAAGCACCACATCACCAAGCACCACATCACCAAGCACCACATCACCACCACATCACCACCACATCACCACCACATCACCATCACATCACCACCACATCACCACCACATCACCAAGCACCACATCACCACCACATCACCAAGCATCACATCACCACCACATCACCACCACATCACCATCACATCACCACCACATCACCACCACATCACCAAGCACCACATCACCACCACATCACCAAGCATCACATCACCACCACATCACCAAGCACCACATCACCACACCACATCACCACCACATCACCACCACATCACCATCACATCACCACCACATCACCACCACATCACCAAGCATCACATCACCACCACATCACCAAGCACCACATCACCACCACATCACCAAGCATCACATCACCACCACATCACCATCACATCACCACCACATAACCACCATATCACCACCACATCACCACCACATCACCAAGCATCACATCACCACCACATCACCACCACATCACCAAGCATCACATCACCACCACATCACCACCACATCACCGAGCACCACATCACCAAGCACCACATCACCAAGCACCACATCACCAAGCACCACATCACCAAGCACCACATCACCAAGCACCACATCACCACCACATCACCACCACATCACCAAGCACCACATCAC